>NC_133663.1:173894497-173988606 GCF_037893015.1 Macrotis lagotis | reverse complement strand
ATAATTCAGAACTATTTTGCCCAACTCTATGACAATAAAGTTGATAATCTAAGTGAAATGGATGACTATTTACAAAAATACAACTTGCCCAAGTTAAATGACGAGGAAATTAAATACCTAAAAAAAAAAAACCTATTTCAGCAAAAGAAATTCAAGAAGCCATTATTGAAGTCCCTAAGAAAAAATTTCCAGAGCCAGATGGATTCACAAGTGAATTCTATCAAACATTTAAGGAACAATTGACTCCAATTCTATATAAACTCTTTGGAAAAATAGGTGAAGATGAAACTCTGCCTACCACTTTCTCTGACACCAATGTGGTGCTGATACCTAAACCAGGAAGAGTTAAAACAGAGAAAGAATATTATAGGCCTATCTTTAATGAATATAGATAAAAAAATCTTAAATAAAATCTTAGGGAAATGATGCATTATGACCAAGTGGGATTTATCCCAGGAATGTAGGGTGGATTCAATATTAGGAAAACTTTTAGTATAATTAATTATATCAATAACAAATCAGAAATCATATGATCATAAAAATAGATGCTGCAAAAGCATTTGACAAAATACAGTACCCATTCCTACTAAAAATACTAGGGAGGGCAGGAATAAATTGTTTACTCCTTAGAATAATAAGCAGTATATCTATCTGAAACCATCAATAAGTATCATATGCAATGGAGATCAGGTAAAGATCAAGTGAAATGAGGATGCCCATTATCACCACTGCTATTCAATTTTGCATTAGAAATATTAGCTTCTCAGACACTTAATATTTACCTAGCTGTGTGGTCTTGGGCAAGCCACTTAACCCCGTTGCCCTGCAAAATCTAAAAAAAATATTAGCTTCAACAATAAGAGAAGAAAAGGAAATTGAAGTAAATAGAATCGGGAAGAAGAGACAAAACTCTCACTCTTTGCAGATGGCATGATGGTATACCTAGAGAATACCAAAAAATCATCTTAAAAACTACTAGAAATAATTAGCATCTTTAACAAATTTGCAGGATATAAAATAAACCCTCAGAAATCCTCAACATTTCTATATATGACTGGCAAGATGCAGCACAGTGAGCTAGAAAGAGAAATCCCATTTAAAATAACTTCAGACAATGTAAAATACTTGGGAGTCTACCTGCCAAGGCAGACTCAGAAACTTTTTGCAAACAATTATAAAACACTTCACACAGAAATAAAATCAGATTTAAATAACTGGGCAAATATCAGCTGCTCATGCTAATAAAAATGACAATTTTACCAAAATTAAACTACTTATTTAGTTCCCTATCAATTAGAATTCTAAAAAAATTCTTTAAAGAATTAGAAAAAATTGTAAGTAAATTCATATAGAGAAATAAAAAATTGAGAATTTCCAGGGATTTAATGAAAAAAAAAGTCCAAAAGAAGGTGCTTTAACCCTACTAGATCTAAAATTATATTATAAAGCATCAGTCATCAAAACTGTCTGGTATTGACTAAGAAATAGAGTGATGGATCAATGGAATACACTAGATGCAATTAGCAGGAAATGATTATAGAAATCTGCTGTTTGATAAATCCAAATAGTCAAGCTATTGGAATAAAAATTCTCTTTTTGATAAAAACTGTTGAGAAAATTGGAACTTAGTATGGCAGAAATTTGGATTACACCAACACCTTGCACCCTATACCAAGATAAGATCAAAATGGATACAGGATTTAGACATAAAAAATAATATTATAAGCAAACTAGGAGATAGAGGAATAGTTTACCTGTCAGATGTATAGAAAGGGAAGCATTTTATGGTCAAGGAAGAGATGGAGAACATCATTAAAAAGAACTAGATAATTTTGATTACATTAAATTAAAAAAACTTTTGCACAGACAAAGCTACTGTAACCAAGATTAAAAGAAATGTTGCAAACTGGGAAACAATTTTTACAAGTAGTATTTCTCACAATGGGTTCATTTCTAAAATATACAAAGAACTGAGTCAATTTTTTAAAAAATATAAGCCACTTCCCAATTGACAAATGGTCAAAGGATATGCAAAGACAATTTACAGATGAGGAAATCAACGGGATTCATAGTCACTACTTATTAGAGAAATGCAAATTAAAACATCTCTGAGGTACCACTTCACACCTCTCAGATTGGCCAACATGACTAGACAGGACAATGATCAGTGTTGGAAAAATGTGAGAAATCTGGGACACTAATACATTGCTGGTGGAGCTATGAACTCATCCAGCCTTTCTGAAGAGCATTTGGAACTACATCCAAAGGGCAACAAAAATATGCATATCCTTTGATCCAGCAATATGGGGTCTATAACCTGAAGAGATTTTGAAAAAGGGTAAAAAACATCACTTATACAAAAATATTCATAGCAGTCCTGTTTTTGGTGGCAAAGAATTAGAAATTGAGTGAATATCTAGCATTTGAGGAAGGGCTTATTAAACTGTGGCATATGTCCATGATGGAACACTATTGTTCTATTAGAAACCAGGAAGAATGGGAATTCAGGGAATCTTGGAAACATTTGCATCAACTGATGCTGAGTGAGATGAGGAGAACCAGAACTTTGTACACCCTCACAGCAACATGGGGGTGAAGATGGACTTAGTGGACTTGTTCATTCCATCAATACAACAATCAGGCACAATTTTGATGCATCTGTGCTGAAGAATGTCATCTGTAACCTGAGAAAGAATTGTGGAGTTTGAACAAAGACCAAAGACTATTACCTTTAATTTTTAAAAAGTTATCTTATGTAATTTTGCTCTCTTATATTTATTTTTATTTCTTAAGGATATGATTTCTCTTTCATCATATTCAACTTAGATCAATGTATACCATGCAAACAATGTAAAGACTAACAGGCTGCCTTCTGTAGTGGTTGAGGTGTAGGGAAGTGATATTAGGGGAAAAATTGTACAATTCTCACTACATACATACATACATACTTACATAAAAATTCTGTTTTGTGAGTTAGTGTCACCTGTGATACCAGCAAGCTTGGGTTGTCCAAGTTTTTTACTGATATAGCTCTTCATACTTAGCTAGACTTTTCCTAAGATTATAATACACCAATCAATTATTTATCAAGATAATAAGCTCCCATACGTGGAGCTTTTTTCAGTGTGTTGGAATCTGCTATGCCTTGAGTTTTACTGATCTTCTCCTCAAGGTAACTTTAATAACACATTGAGAATTACTTTATTATGACTGCCCTCATAAGTGTGGTATTAAAATCCCCAGCAGAGATAGTCAATTCTCTTGGGAAAATTTTACTGAAAGATATAGACAAAATTTACATACCCTCAGAAAGTTGAAGGTGGTTTGCATTTTTAAGCAATAGAGAATGTTAACAGGTTGAGGAGATCCTGCACCTACTGAAGTAAATAAATGATATTTGTTTGTAATTACCATGAAGATAGAGGATTATATTATGCATTTATTTCCCCTGGTTGTGAAGTTTAAAAAAATGTTATCCTTATATTAAATCATTTCATCAATATTATTCATATTATTAATATCATATAAATAGTATGGATGCATAGATATTTTAAAAAAGCAAGGAAAAATCTAGAGAATACTTCCATATATTTGAAGCTGAAGTTAGAAAGAATAGGCATGCCTTTCTATTTACTATTCCTAGATGCCCTATTCAAAGATAGACTACTGATCTTATGGGGCCTGGCTGCAGTAAAATATTTGAAATGCTTAGGTTTTTATTGTACTTTTTGAAATTACCTGTAAAGATAATTTTTAACACTCATTTAAAAATTTTCAGCCTCAGACTCAGAGTTAGGAAAACTTCATCAAATCCTGTCTCAAATTTCATTAGCTATCTGACCCTGCTTAAGTCACTAAAACCTCAGTCTTGTTTTCTTCATCTGTAAAATGGGATTAATGATAGAAATTATGTCATAGAGTTGTTGAATCAAATAAAATGACATTTTAAAAATTGTTATATTAATGCTAGCTATTATCATTATATAAATGTTATAAAAGTTATAAAATTCTTTTAGTAAATTATCATTATTATTATTACAGATATGTATAAAAATGTGTTGTGAAGGTTCATTTTCTTTTAAGCAAATTTTAGACTCTTTTTTATAATAATCTTTGTTATATCAGAAAAACAATCTGATAAACTCAAATGGCATTTTTAAAAAATATTTCAAATTTCAAATTATTTTTAAAAAATAATTAAACCCTGACTTGGAAAAGTTTTGTTCATGAATAGTTTATAGATATGTCATTACTTGTTTTCTAGGCAAATACAACATATGTATGTATGTATGTCTAACATTTCTTCCCATCTTTAATTTGTGACATTAAACAATGAAAGTTCACTTTTTCTCTACTTTCCCTCTAAATGAAAAAAAAAAACCCTACAGATATTTCTGTGTAATTTAATCCTGCAGAATCAATTATTATAAAAAGAGTTGTGGGCATTCTCTACCCTCATTTAATGGATACTCACATTATTGTCAATCTTATAAAATGGATTTTATTGATTTTTGCTTTTACTACCTTTTAGTTCAAAGGTTTTTTCTTTTATCTGATAAAGTCAGTATAATTTTGAGAATTTCTGTGTGAAAAATAAGATGCAAGTCAAGAGGAATTCCACAATGACTTATTGCCACCATGTTGTGCCAAAAGTCTTGTCCAAAGACTCCTTCACTAAATAGATATACTCAAGAAACTACTTGTACCACTCGACATTTTTTCTCCACTGAAAACTGTGAAGAACCAAGCCATAAAACATTAAATGACAAAAAATTCAGGGAAATAAAATGGAAAAGGAAGTGCGTCTATGAACATCATAGCTGATGAAAGGTGGAAGATATATCCTGACCTCTGGACATGGAGCCAAAAGCAGGATTCAACATGGATTCTGAGAAACAGATATTAAAAGTTTTAGCCACTCTACTGAAATTGAACTACTTATTTAGTGCCATACCAATCAAACTTCCAAAAAATTACTTTGATGAGCTAGAAAAAATTGAAACTAAATTCGTATGGATAAACAAAAAGTCAAGAATATCAAGGGATTTAATGGAAAGAAAATGCAAAAGAAGGTGACTTAGCTTTACCTGATCTAAAGTCATATTATAAAGCATCAGTCAACAGAACTGTCTGGTACTGGATAAAGAAATAGAGTGATGGATCAGTGGAATAGATTAGGTGCAAAAGAGATAGCAGAAAATGACAATAATACTGTTTGATAAATCCATAGTTCATTTTCTGGGATAAGAACTCACTGTTTGTTAAAACTTCTGAGGAAGGGCAGTTTGGTGGCATAGTGGATAGAGTACCATCCCTGGAACCAGGAAGACCTAAGATCAAATCCAGCCACAGACACGTAATAATTGCCCAGCTGTGTGACCTTGTGCAAGTCACTTGTAACCCCATTGCCTTAAACAAATTTTTTAAAAATAAAAAAACTTCTGGGGGAAAATTGGGAGATATTTTGGCAGAATAAGATTAGCCCAACATGTCACACCCTATACCAAGATTAGGTCAAAATGGGTGCTGGATTTAGACATAAAAGACAATATTATAAGCAAATTAGTAGAACAAGGAATAGTTTGCCTGTCAGATCTATGGAAAGGGGAGCAGTTTATGAAGAAGGAAGAGAAAGAGAACATTTATTGATTGATTGATTTTTGTACTTAAAGATTTTATTTATTTTGAGGTTTTAGAATTTTTCCCCTGATCTTCCTTCCTTCCTTCCCCCCAATCCCCACAGAAGGCAATTTTACAGGCTTTACATTGTCTCCCTGGTATACACCAATCCAAATTGAATGTGAGGAGAAAGAAATCACATCCTTAAAGAAGAAACATAAAGTATAAGAGATAGCAAGATAACAACAATAAGATATCAGGTTTTTTTCCCCTAAATTAAAGTTAATAGTCCTTGGTCTTTGTTCAAACTTCACAGTTCTTTCTCTGTATACAGATGATATTCTTCATCACAGACAGCCCTAAATTATACCTAATTGTTGTACTAATGGAATGAGCAAGTCCATCAAGGTTGATCATCACCCCCATGTTGCTGTTAGGGTGTACAGTGTTTTTCTGGTTCTGCTTGTCTCAGTATCAGTTCATGCAAATCCCTCCAGGTTTCCCTGAATTCTCATCCCTCCTGGTTTCTAACAGAACAATAGTGTTCCATGATATACATATACCACAGTTTGCTAAGCCATTCCCCAATTGAAGGACATTTATTTGATTTCCAATTCTTTGCTACCACAAACAGGGCTGCTATGAATATTTTTTACAAGTGATGTTTTTATCCTTTTTCATCATTTCTTCAGGGTATAGACCCAGTAGTGGTTTGCTGGATCAAAGGGCATACACATTTTTGTTGCCCTTTGGGAGCAGTTCCAAATTTCTCTCCAGAAAGGTTGAATGAGTTCACAGATCCAAGAGACCATTTATTTAAAAAAAAACTTTTGCACAGACAAAATCACTCTAACCAAGATCAAAAGAAATGTAATAAATTGGGGAACAATTTTTATAACTAATGTTTTTGATAAAGGATTCATTTCTAAAAACATATGGAGAAATCAATCAAATTTATTAAAAAAATCAAGCCATTCACCAAGTGATAAATGGTCAAAGGATATGCAAAAGCAATTTTCAGATGAGGAAATCAAAGTTATCTATAGTCATATAAAAATTGCTCTAAAGCGTTACTGATTAGAGAAATGCAAATTAAAGCTTCTCTGGAGTACCACCTCATATCTCTCAGATTGGGCAATATGACCAGAAAGGATCAATGTTGGAGGGGATGTAGAAAATCTGGGACACTAATGCATTTTTAGTGGAGCTGTGAACTGATCTAAACTTTCTGGAGGGCGATTTGGAATTATGCCCAAAGGGCAAGAAATATGTCCATACTCTTTGATCTAAAAATTCCACTATTGCATCTGTATCCTGAAGAAACATGAAAAAGGATTAAAAATCCCCACACATAAAAAAATGTTCATAGCAATTCTGCTTATAGTGGTAAAGAATTGAAAATTGAGGAGATGTCCATCAATTGAGGAATGGCTGGACAAATAATGGTATATGTATGTAATGGAACTCTTATTGTTCTATTAGAAAACAGGAAGGATGGGATTTCAGAGAAGCCTGGAAAAACTTGCATGAACCGATGCTGAGTGAGATGAGCAGAACCAGAATAACATAGTACACCTTAACAACAACATGGGTTGATGAGCAACCTTGATGGACATGCTCACTCCATCAGTGTGATGATCAGGGACAATTTTAGGGGATGCATAATAGAGAATACCATCTGTAACCAGAGAAGCAATCATGGAGTTTAAATGAAGACCAAAGGTTATTATCTTCAATTTTTAAAAAGTTGTCTTATATATTACTTAATTCTGCTATCTCTAATATTTTATTTCTTCCTTATGGATATGTTTTTTTTCTCTCAGTATATTCAATTTTGATCAATGTATATCATAGAAACAAATGTAAAGACTGCCTTCTGTTGGGGGAGGAGAAGGGAAGGGAGAGAAGGGGGAAAATTGTGAAATTCAAAAACCTTGAAAAAAATGATAGTAGAAACTACTATTGTTTCCCCAAATGATAAATGGTCAAAGGATATGAACAGACAATTTTAAAAATGAAGAAATTAAAGTTACATATAATCACATGAAAAAATACTCCAAATGATTATTGATTAGAGAAATTCAAATTGAAATATCAGTGAGGTATCATTTCACACCAAGATGAGAAAAAGGGAACATGATCAGTGTTGGAGAGGTTGTGGGAGGATTGGGACATTGATGCATTGCTGGTGTAGTGAAAGGATTCAACCTTTCTGGAGAGTAATATGAAACTATTCCCAAAGAGCAATAAAACTGTTCATGCCCTTTAATCCAACAATTCCCATTCTAGGTCTATATCCAGAAGAAATTATAAACAAAGGGAAAAGTCCTACATGTTCCAAAATATTCATAGTAGCTCTTTTTGCAGTGGCAAAGAATTGGAACTTGAGGGGATGCCCATTAATTGGGAAATGGTTAAACAAGTTATGGTACATAAATACAATGGAATACTATTTTTCTATAAGAAATCATAAATGGTCAAACTCTAGAGAAGTATGAAATGATTTACAGGATCTGATGCTGAGTGAAAGGAATGGAACCACGAGAACAATGTACACATCAACAACTTTAATGGAAGCAGCTCCTCTCTGCATTCCAGAGAACCATAGACTGGTATTATCCCCTTCAAGAGGAAGACAAACAAAACAAAATAAAATACACACACTCACACACATACACACACACACACATACACACATACACAAAACCCTTCAGAATATGATGAACACTTTATAAAAATTATCTCTTATGCATCTCTTTCCCTAAATCCGAATTCATCATACCAAAAATAACTAATCTGTAAACATGCTTATCAAAATAAGTATGTGAAATGCTAACCAGACTACTCTTTGCTGGGGGTTGGGGTGGGAAGGAAAGTTGGCAGGAAATTTTGTAACTTAAGAATATACATGTGCATATGGATGAAAACAAATAAATGCATAAATAAAATAAAAAAGAAACTACTGTATATAACTGAAAAACAAAATATTTATATAATTTTCAAAAAAGTTTGTCAGTTTTGGAATAATAGACCAAAAAACACTTATTCTCAATGGCAACAACAGAAAGAGTGACACAAAGTTCACTCCTAAGGTCTATATTTTAAAGCTGTTTTGGAATGCTGCAGATTTTTATTTTAAAAATCTTAATATCACTTTTGAGAACTATGGAAAATTATCTGTATTTATTCAAATGGTCAATGACAGCCTTATTTGGCAGAAAATACATTACTATATTAAATATATCTTAATTTATCAATACTCTAAATGGAATTTGACATAATTTCTTCCTCTTCCTTTTATCTCCTCCCCTCTTGTGACTATTAAGATTAAGTACTTTAATAATGAAGCTTCAGCACCAGCTGATCATCTACTCACCAGGAAGAGTAATGTTTTGTGGCAAGAGAGTAGCAAAGAATGATGGTTGCATTCATCTTATTAATAGTATAACCTTGTTATAGGAGGACACCTTGGGGGAAAGAAGTTAATATGTAGACTGCTCAATTTTTGTTTTTATTAAAAGACACAGTGACAAATTATGGGGTCAGTTATGATGCTTTCTATCTTTCAGTTCTTACTTCAAGTTCATGTTCCCTTTTTCTCCTAATACCATTTGGATTTGTGCCAACTGTTACATTCTGATCTATAAAAAATCTTCTCTAGGGTCTAGGTAATTAATGCTCATATTAATATAATTTTCTCCTTTGTAGGAGGGGGAAAGTCTCAATTTTGGGGACTTCTGGTTTTTAGCATTTCTGCCTTTTAGCACATGTTTATGTGATATAGATTTAAAGTTATTTTAAATATTCTAATTCAACCCTTTCATATCTTTTCTCAAATTATTCACTAAAAAGTATGGGAGCTTTCATCATCTTCTGTTATTCCTTCTCACATAATATGACTTGACCCTTATCAGTAGGTTTCTTTTCTCTTTAAACAGACATTTCAAACAATTATTTTTTTATTTGTGTCATTCCAAAAAATATCAAAAAAAATCCTGAATAGTGGACTGATCACATTAAACTAGAAGAGTTAACATTTTTTTTCCCTTTTTCCTTCAAGCTGATAAACACACAAGAGAATAGAATTCAAAAATCTTAGATGGTAAGAAGATCATTAAAAATGATCCTATGGAGACTTTTTTTTTTGAAATGAGAAAACAGAGAACTACATACTCCACACATTGCTTTCTAAAAGCTGTACAAGTTAGTGGGAGAGCCCTGTCAGATACAATCCAGATCTTCAGACACTGTCTATTGCCCCTTCTATTATACTAGATTGTCTCTATTGTGGTCAATTATTTGGTGTATCTTAAGGGTTGCTGGAAAAGGCTCCATAATAGAAAAAAATTCCCTAAATTGACATATTAGAGAGATATTCAAAAAACCATATAGTGTAAAATTTGAAAGGCACTTCATAGTATAACATGTACCTTCACAGGAATGCTCTGTACAACAATCCACACCTAAGCTCTGCTTGAAACAACCACCCACACCTGTTTGAAGACCCACAGAGAAAGAATCCACTTCCATTTGAAACAGCTTATTCTACTTTTGGATAATGCTAATTGCTAGGAAATTCTCTTTCTTGGCCTGACCTTAAGTATACCCTTCTGAATTTTCCACTCATTAGTTTTAGTTCATTGGCTTTGTATTTACTTGTTTTTGCTCTATGGATTCTGTCTGAAAGCAGAAAAAAACTGAAAAACAACCAAAACTGGAAAGAGTACTACATTAAATCAATGAGATCTAGTGTGATATGATGAAAAAATAAAACAAAATGAAGCAAAGTGA
Source organism: Macrotis lagotis (assembly GCF_037893015.1). NCBI lineage: Eukaryota > Metazoa > Chordata > Mammalia > Peramelemorphia > Peramelidae > Macrotis > Macrotis lagotis. The sequence continues at coordinate 173,978,196 of NC_133663.1, read as the reverse complement.
AATAGAATTTTAACATTAAACAAAACAGAACATAAACTTAATGTGAATTCTGGTTCTGTTAATTTTTAAGTTGTGAAAACTTGGTCAAGTCCTTTCCCTCTGTAACCCTGATTCCTTAACTATAAAATAAAGGCATTAAATGATTTCTAAGATCCCTTTACAGGTCTAGACATTATAACTTGTGTCATTTGATTTATTCCCTTTAATTCAAGGAGACCAGAGTTCTCTGTATTCTTGAGAGAGAGGATGCAGTAACACTGAAATTAAGGGAAAGAAATACAAAACAGGTATTGGAAAAGAGCAAATGTTACATACTTCAAAATTTAATTGGAGCAAAATAAACTGTATATTTATAAAAGTCTTGGGACATTCACAATTTGTAAATCAAACACTTCTAACAACTGTAGTCACTATTTTGTATAAACTGCAACAAACCTGAACTCTCTCAATACTCAGTACTCTGAATAGATGATCTTTCATTCTAATATTTTCATGAAATTCTGGAAGACAGAATGCCTTGAAACTGACAACAATCATTAGAAAAAACATACAGGTATGTGAAGTGTTTATAAGAATTGTTGTTTTTATTGTTTTAATATGTAACAATTATACAAATGACTCCTCAATTCTAATGGTTCAGTTTGAGATCACAAATAGTTTTCTAATAAATAGCAGAATCATTGCAAGTCTAGCAATATCAGTCTAATAAGTAGCATAATAGCTTTCTCAAGAAAAAATGCAAAATTACTATTTTAGACACAGACAGCAAAACAATGAAAGAAATGTAAGGAATATAATTGTATATACACGTTACTGTGCTTTAGTAGAGAAAAAAATCTATGTATTTATATATATATATATATATATATATATATACACACACACACACACAAAAGCATGTGTTCTTAAGGAAATAAATTTGGTTAAGTTTGTATATTTTATTCCTGCTTTCCTGCTTTTGAGCTTCTTTCTCAGAAGGCTAGTTACATATAAAGTTTTATATTGTAAAATCTCTACTGTTATGGGTTACTTTTGGCCATAATGCTTGTGGAGCATATGGAAAAATTATTTTGAGTCATTTAAGTCAATATCAGCTGAAATAGATTTAGCAGAAACTTTCCAAATATTCAACTTTGGTCTAAGACCAAGCCCAAAGATTTTGTGTCCAAAAAGGAGAATTTTTCAGAAAGTTATGAATGAACGGATACAGGTTTACTGTGGAAATGCAATTGTAACCAAGCACTATAATGTGTCTAGACATGCAGTGTTAGTTTGCCAAAAACACTGAACTCAAACTTTAAAAGAAAAACCTCTCAAGTGAGTAAACAAGATCTTATAATTTGCTAATTTTATAGTCTTCCCATTTACATTTCTTATTACCATGTGAAAAGACTCTCCTTTTTAAAAAGAAATTTTGATGGATAGAAATTTAACTAGAGTGAGGCAACCCTGGTTTTACCTCAGGTTTTCAAGAACTTTAGTAGAACTTTGCCTACCTTCAATCACCTAACGTAGCACCTTAGTGCCAAAGTTTTCTACTGGTGTTTGGGTAAACATGAATCCCTACTGAGGCTTACATTATTCATCCCTCCATGCTGGCTCTTCTCTTCTATGCCTTTCTAAAGGTTGGGAAGTCTGAGGTCAGGAGTTATCATCCAGCCTTTGGGATCTAGGTCACTTACTAGGGAATGGGCTACCACTTTTCCAAAAGTGATTGCACCTAAAAAAAGGGCAAACTAGCTTATGCACTGTCCGCCCCCAATTTTAATTTGATGTAGGTACAGAAATTCCTAGTTATATCTCTGTTTATGAACTCAAAAAAAGTTTTACTACAGAGACATTTTCTTCAAACATAAGCATTCATCTGAATTAAACATTGAGTCAACATCTTTAAACATGATTTGTTAGATTTCTTTTTTTCCTCAGAGGCAAGATGAAATAGATGCTGCAATGTGGTAAATTTTAGAAGTGTTCAAAGGAAAACCTGGAAATTCACCCTATCATTTTTATATATTTTTCAAATGATTATATTGCATTTCATAAATCCTTACTAAATCTAGAGTGAAAATTTATTCCAAATACCAAAAGCAAGAAAAAAACAGTATTATTCTATTAATATTCTGACCATACTAATAAGAGGGATTCCCTCTAAGTTGGAAGAATGATGAGCATTTAGGGGTATTCCACATAATGGAACGTAGGAAATACTGCATTCTAAAGTTTTCTGAGCATTCACCCAGTTCTGATTATTTTCAGAAATACCTGCAAGAGTTTATTTGTGAGGGACTGATTCTCTGAAAGTCAGTTATCTGTAGCTCTAATTATTAATAATCTCAGTGTGTAAGATATCCAACAATCTAATTCACTTTCAAGCACTTATTTTTATAAATGACTTTATAAGGTCTGAAAGAAGAATTATTCTCTAACGTTTTTAGAACCACTTCCAGCCGTGTGTCTCTGGAGTCAAATAGAGCTGTCTTCATCATTCTTACATATAGACTTCCTCAAACACTAAAAAGAATGATAATCGCCTAATTATAAATTCACTGTTAATATAGCCTTAGAGCTGAGAACATTTCACTCCAGTAGTTAATTTAGTCTGTGGTAAATTCTCACTGTTATTTAATGTCATTTATCACCTGCTGTTTTGTCTTACTGTGAACATCCTGCCTGCCCTGTACTGTCTACAGTACATGGACCTTCTGTGACTTTAATGTACTCAGAACAAAGGCTCCAAAGTGCTTCTATCGGGAGGATTTTGGCAACTTGCCTTAGATATATTCAAGCCATTTTGCTGCCTGTCACTCAGTGCTTTACAAATTGAACTCAGAGGAGAGGTAAAAAGGGTCTATGAGGCATTTTTTTCTGGGAAGAATATGCTAATAAAGCGCCATCAGCAGGAAGCAGGTTGTGTCTGAAAGAGTTTTGTCAACTCTGAATTAATTTTGTGTGTTAAGAAACACGGGGGTGCTTCTAGAGCCAGTCTGTGGTAATTAATCCTTCCTGTTTCTGGAAGAACAGAACTGTAATAAATGCAGCCCAGATTTAACAGATGTGTGCACACAATGTCTGCTTTATGAGGAGTAAAACAAAATGATGGGTACAGAACAAAAAAAATGTTGATTTTAAAAATTAAAACAGTATGGAAAGCACTAAGCCTGGAATTCCCAGTGTTTATGCAAATACTGTATTCCTTTAAATGTTCACAGACAACGTGGTTTGGGAAACATCTGTCCATGTGGTTGGATGCTGTGAGGAGACTGAAAAAGACAGATGTTTCTAGTTCCTTAGAAAACTGAGGAAAAAAAATTGATACAGGCATACTGTAGGGGACACAGTTTGATGAATGTGGGTGTGGTAAGAATGATATCCAAGGAATCAGATTATGACCTCATCAATGATAAAGCTGTCATTTCTCTTTTTATTTTTTTACAAAGGGCATTGAAGAAGAAGGTTATTTTTTAGTATAAAGAGCTATTAAAGCAATATTTTTCACTGATTATCCTTTTTCCTCCCTTCCTCTGAGAGGGAGAGAGAGAGAGAGAGAGAGAGAGAGAGAGAGAGAGAGAGAGAGAGAGAGAGTTAGATCTGCTTTCAAGATAGGCCACATAAATTGAGAAGCTATATCTGCTTTATATATACAGATACCACTTTCCAAGGTGAGTAAGGGCAGGTTAACATGGTCCTTATTAGAAAAATCAGTTAAAAACTAATTTTCAAGCAAGAGCTAACAAAGCCAAATCTGACTTGTTAAGCTACCCCTGTCATTATAGCAAGAGACAGCATTTGACTTGAATAACTGAAAATGCAATGAGAAAAAATACTCAAGTATGAATTTTATAGGGCAAGTAGCTTTTTGACATAATTTTTTTCTTTGAACACAAATAGAGATAGATAAATAGATGGATAACTAGCTAGATAGATAAGTTCAGAGAACAAATGTTAGAATTTTGAATTTTCTGAACATTTCTAATAGTTTGTCTTGTGCAGAAATGATAGGGGTTGACTGAACTATTTGCAGTGAAATTAATTTTTCACATAATATAAATGACTTTTTTTGATTTTATAACTTGACTGAGGAAGGTAAAAAAATAAAGTTAACATTGATTAATCTTAGTTATTTCCAATCTTCTCTATTTAAAAAAAGTCATTCTTTTCCAAGTTTGGTTTTAGTCTTGGCAATATTTTCTTGGAATATTTCCATTATAATATGAGTTCTTTGATTAGATACTTCAGTAACTCTCACATAATTCATTTGAATCAATAACTTAAATAATAAGTAAGGTTAGCATTCTTACTACTATAAAGATTCAGGAACAACATGTTTCTCTAGAGATTTCAAGTGAAAAGGCAAAGTATATGAAAGAAACTACTTTCTTTTTAGCTTCTGTTAATCAAAGTACATTCAACTTTGCCACATATCTGCAGCCAAAACCTAATCATAGGCCTGAATAAGAAGAAACTGTTTCTAAAATTAATTTCACACTTCTTTATATTTGTATTTAAAAATTATAAAGTGGAATTTTAATTCAATCTCATAGATCCCAACTGATACCCAGTATTAGTGGTAGTTCAGAGGTTTCTTGATGAGTAGTTTTCTTTATCAATGTTAACACATGTGTTCTGTAAAGCAAGGAGACAAAGGGATAAAAGAAAATAAATATAAAATAAAATAAAACTGCATATGTATGTGTGCATAATACACATGTGTATTTCTTTCTAGATTTCAAACACTTTTGTTTGTTTTCTTTTTTCTTTCTTTGGACTTTTTTTGGACTTTTTTGGACTTTACTTTTTTGTACTGGATGCATGATTTTATTCATGTGAAGAAGTCCTGGTGAGGAATTTCCCTCTTTCCCCAAATCCAATGATGAAGGTTTGTACCTTAGAGGTTGGATTGAAAAACAGCACCAAAATATTTCAATTATGAGTACAAGCAGATAAATATTTAATTAAAAATTCCTTTGATATCATTGGTGAGAAACCCCTACTTCTACTCCCTGATTCAAGAGAAAAATCTTTCTACTATTGTATATGTACAAGTCAGCAATAATACTACAATTACAATCTTACATATTTGCTTTGGGAACTGAGCTGTTAGGACTTTTTCAGCGTTACTCAGAGAATTTATCAGAAGCTACATTTGTAGGATTTGTCAGAGTACAATGGCTGTTGACAGTATGATGTGCTGAAGGAACTCCTGGAGAAGACCCTGAGTTGTCCCTGAAGGAAGGGCATTGTTTTTCCTTTCCTTGACACTGCCTATTTGCTTTTTTTTTGGCAAGCTATTTTCTTTCCAAGACGTCTTCATGCTTCTTTAATATTAATATACAAGGTTGATCATAGTTTCATCATTGAGATCTATAATTACATCATATTATATATTTTTCTTTTATTTACTCCAACACTTATTCTATCTCAAAAATTTCTAAGACAAGATATTCATGTTTAGAAATTATTGACATTGGGGTGGCTAGGTGGTGCAGTGGATAGAGCACTAGTCCTGGAGTCCGGAAGAACTCAGTTGAAATCCAGCCTCACACACTTAACAATTACCTAGCTGTGTGACTTTGCGCAAGTCACTTAACCCCAATGCCTTGTAAAAAACTAAAAAAAAAATGACATTTATCAAATAAATAAATAATAATAATAATAATTTGTAAAATGTGTAGATTATAGAACATAGAATATAGAAAAATATGTCTTAATCCTTCCTTTATTCATTCTAAAATTTCTATATTTTGTTTCTTTAAGAAAAAGCACTAATTTTAATCCCAGTAGAATATAAACTACTTTAGGGCAGAGATTGCTTCCTCCCTCCCTCACTCAATTTTTTTCTTACCCTCCCTTTCTTGTTGTCTCTTCTTCATTCCTTCTTTTTTTTTCCTCTTTCTCTTCAGTGTCTTTCAAAGTGCCTGACATTTGAGTATGGACTTAATAATTATTATTGAATGCAAAATTGAAAGAATGAGTTGATTTCAACTTCACATTGACTCTACATAGCTTCAGGAAGTCTCTTCTCAACTACAGTTAGAATTCAAGCATCTATATATTTTCTCTGTATTCTGTTGTCGAGCCTAATATTTTCTTATGACATGTAATCAGATATCACCCAGTATATTTAATAAAAATTAGAATTCCTTCAAAACCATATACAGCAAGCAATCTCAAATGCACTGTTGACATCCTTTGTCTTCAACTAATGATAATAAACAATGTCACATCAGTTACCTCTAAGTGTTTAAAATAGCAGACAGAAGGTGGCCACTTCAAGTTGTTATTGAGAAAAGCAATAACAATATTGTTATTAAAAGCACACACAGTGCATCAGATAATAAATCTAAAAATTTTAGTAAAGCTGTCAAACATCCATTTTTCTGGACTCCTGCTTAGGAATGTTTTCAGATGCCAACCTGCTGCTGCTGTGGAAAACAACCCTAGGGCAATGTCGTCCAACAGCAGTGGAATGAAGTGTGAAGGACTGTGCTTCGAGGCACTGATCAGAGTGCAACTAAGATGACATTTATTAAATGCAAAAGAAATCTTCAGGCAGAAAAAAAAAATTCATATCAACCACAACTATCTAAGAGTACGCTGCCTAGTGAGGAATCATTCCAAATCTGAGGCCATGCAGAACTATGACTGAATGTAGATTTTTATGCTCTTCTCTACCCTGTCCTGATACCCCACTTCCAGCTCCCCCTCACACAAAATACAGCACCCTGAAAACTTCAGTATAGAACAATTTGTCAGGCAATTGAGCACCTATGAGGTGGGATGTTCCTAGTAATTAAGATTTATAACTGCAGCTGTTTTTTCTTTCTTTTTAAAAAAAAATTCTGGCTTTTAACCTTATGTTAGTAGGAGAAGCCATCCTTAAAACATCTGGGTGCCTTACTGAAACAATAGCAGAGTTTTCTGCAGTAATCTTGTATAATTTCTGGTGAATAGTAGGGTACATTTAAACAGTTCTAATGGAGTGAACAATACTATTTTAAAGGGCTTTGATCATTACTTATCTTTCAGCTGATTATAGGAATCTTGTTGGAAGCTTTCAAAGGATTTTTAATTTTGAATCTCTTTATGTCTTCAACCTAGTGATGACATTAATTTCCCCTATTGCCTGTGAAAGGAAGCATAGTTTTGTCCTCAGACGTTTTTTGTTCCTTGTGTCATGTCTTTTGTGCATGCAGATGGGACTGATTAATTCCAAGGCCTTTGCCACATTAAAAAATAATTTAAAACCAAGAAAGGGTGAAGACAACTAAAGTGTTTCTGTTTAAGGGCAAAACTGCAGACAATACATAAATAACTTTTTCTCCTAAACAACAACAACAATTCTACACTGCTGCCCACTTAAACAAGCTGACTTCCTATCACCAGCAACATCATTTTTGAATTAACAAGACATTTCTGCTGTCATTTTTCCTTCTGAGTATTCTCTATGAAAGGAGAAGATATTTGCCCAGACAGTCCACTTTTGAGCAGGAAAAGAAGGGATAGAGGTGAAAAAGAACAAGCACGTAGTCCACTTTCCACCTCCTGTGGGGTACTTTTGACATAAAACACTTTGTGGCTGAGGAAATTTCAAAGGGGCAATTTAGCTCTGGGTTGCATTCTCCACTGTTTGTTGCAAAGGAAATATGAATCTAAACTAAATAAATATCTTACAGTTCTTATTGTCTTCCAGCAAAAGTGAAAAATTTGCCCTTAGAATATATCAGAAGTTCCATATAATTAGTTTTTTTATATTTTTAAAATATATTGACTTGTAATTTCTTAAATTATTTTCCAATAAATATTCAAGAATTAAACATGATCATAAGGTGGTTTCACACAACTGATAGGCAGTTGGTTTTGGATTCAGAAGAAACTTGTGTTTAAAAACCTGCCTCTGATGTTTTCTGACTTTGTGGCCCTGAAGAGTCTCTTAATATCTCAACTACTCAAAAAATCATTTTAAAACTTATGACTTGCAAAAGTGATGCAGATCTGTTTTATGAGGAAAAAAGTTTCTTCAGGGGTTGTTTCCTATGCTAATGTATTCACAAGTTCCTGCCTCCCTGTCCTTTGAATGCCAAAAACCCAAAAATCAAGAAAAACAGAAACAACTTATCTAATAATATAATTCATTAGGATTTTATTTTTAATGACATGCAATAACACTAAAATAAATCTTTTTTTTTTCCTTCCTTATGACTTACCAATTAAGTTAACAAGTTTCATTCCTTATAAAAGTTAAGTCAAGTCAGGTTAGGACTTCCAGAGAATACAGTAACTAAATTAAGTTTTTTAAGACTCACAATTGTTGATCTCAGTTGCAATGAAGATACATAAAGACAGAAGAAAATTCACAGGAACTCAGCTACAGTAAAAAATAGAGAACAGGTTGAGAATTCAAATAATAATTAGTAACCTTGTAGGTAATTTAGTATGAGTCATAATCTGCTGTGGTGTACAAGAATTCTAGAGGACTAAAATTTCTTTATGGTCTTTCAAAACACCATTCAGGAAAATGTCATAAAAGAAACAAATGATCCATACTCAAATTGAAAATAAAGAGACCATAGTCTTGTTAGTTGTTCTTCAAACTTAATGAAAACCAAAATTGTTTCACTGTATTTGAAGTAAGGTATAGTATGCCTGACTGTAGGTGATCAGAACAATTTAATCTCATAAGAGTCTACTAAAAGTTGGACAAAGATAATCCATATGAGCATGAGTAGTAAATTCTCTAAATTTGTATATCTTATGCATCTAATTAATTAGCGAAATTTTGCCTTGCTCATAAAGCAGAACTTCTTCTTTGATTTAGACATGACATACTGTGTAGACCTGAGCCAATATTGCCCAATTTCCAAACAGATTTCAAAGTTCTTCAGAAACACCTGGAGAGTATCCTTCTGAATTCGGTATATACATTTCCCTTGTCTGAGTTCTCCAAAATAATCCTTTAGGTGAATGTACATTTGACATTTGAACATCATAGCCACTCCAATGGAGATGTTCTCTCTCTAATAAACTCTGAATGCTTGGTGGTTCAATTCAAGAAACGCTTTCACAATCTGATATCTTTTGTTCCAGGACATCTCCTGAATCTTCCTAAGATAATTTAAATGAAAACAATTCAATTTCCTGCCATGGTGTTGCTCTACTGTCCAACTTTCCTAGGTTTACTACGATGAAGTAAGTATAATATCTATAGATCTTCAGTTTGGTAGGTAGTCTAATACCTCTTCCTTTTCACATTTTTCTTCAGAGCATCTTAAATACGCTATTTCTGGAAATGCATGCCTGAACTTCTTCATCTATATAGATCTTCCTGAAAAGAAAACCATTAAGATAAGTAAAATTATCCACAAAACTTAAAATTTGTAAATTTGCTGACTGGTGGAGAGCCTGTTTTCTTGGTGCTAATTGTCAGGGTAAAGTTACTGTAAGGGATAGAGAACTGATCTATACTCTGTTGCATCCCAGACTCAGAAACTGCATTGAGTACACAATCATCTGTGAAAAGAAAGTCACACACCAATTCTTCCTTCACTTTAGTCTCAGCTTGTAGCCTTTTCAAGTTAAATAATTTATTAACAATGTAGGGGACATCAAGGTGTTTGCAATGAATAGAGCACTGACCCTGGAGTCAGTAGGACCTGAGTTCAAATTCAGCCTCATACATTTAATAATTACCTAGCTGTGTGACCTTTTTTGCAAAAAAGCAACAAAACAAAACAAAACAAAACAAAAAAGCAAAAATAATGCACTGGCCAACCTTCATGCTATTTTTGTCCTGATTGAAGGAGTCTGATATCATCACTGAAAATATTTTGCTAGAAAAGCATAGAATCATGCATAAAGCCTTGCTTCATTCCTTTGGAGACTGGGAAAACATGAGAGAGCTTCTTTCAATATATAAAATCTATACAAGCATGGCTTCATAGAATTGATATACAATATATTTTTTTGCAAGCCAATGGAGTTAAGTGGCTTGCCCAAGGCCACACAGCTAGGTAATTATTAAGTGTCTGAGGCCATATTTAAACTCAGGTACTCCTGACTCCAGGGCCAGTGCTCTATCCACTGCACCACCTAGCCATCCCTGATGCACAGTATTGATGAACTTCTCTGAGCAAACAAATAAATCCTAATGGCTGACATTATTAAATGGCATGATCAATCAAGGAACATTATGTGCATACAATTGCTCTGCTCCTGGCATTTCTCTAGGAGTCTTGGAGAAATAAATATCATATTGACTATTTCTCAATGGCTTTTGAAGCCCCACTGGCTCTCAGATAGATGACCATCTTCCAGGCATCAGCTTATTAACAAAGGACTCTGGAAAGAAAAACGCCAACAATGATTAAAAGATTCCCCTATGATTGTCACTATTTCCTTTTCCTTTACAGAAATGGATAATAAAGGAATCCTTTACCTCCTAGAGGATGTCTTCTTGCCATATAAGCCAGAAGGTTTCAATCAGTTTTCATATGAACAAGGATGCCCTGCCTAGTAAATCTTCTTGACTTACCTCTTTGGTAACTCATTGAAGTATCTAAACCAGGAATGAATCACTTTCCAGGCTAACAGATTTTAAAGAGACTTACCAAATTCTACACCATCAATTGGCATATCACATTCTTGATACAACTCAGGTATTAAGACAGGAAAAGGAATGTTAGATATTTTAAAATTCATTTGATTAAGTAGTTTTTATCATCTAAGTGGAAGTACTCTGCTGCATATGATTAGAAAAAAATAATTAATACTTTACCAAAAACTTGGAGCACTAAATATCTATAGATAAAGACAAAGATTAAACACATACACACACACATTCACACAATCATACCATCTCCTTTATTTTCTTCTACTGATATTTGTTTATGGCAATAATATAACTTCTGTTTACAAAGTCCACATTTTTAGCCAATTTCTTGCCATCTAAGGTTTAATTTTACTAGATATTTACTATTCAATAAAGATGGAAGAGTTTTACAAGGAATATGAGGAGGCATATGAATGTGGTAGAATATGACAGTAAGAGATTAAAAAAGGAAAGGAAGAAAACTTCAGAGATGCTAAGAAATGTTTGTATGAACTGATAAAGAGTAAAATGAGCAGCATTAAGAACAATTTATACAAAAAAGTTATGTATTTAGAAAACTCTAAAGAAATTGAGATGACTAATTAAATTTAATGTCCAACTATGATGGTAGTGTACCAGTTATGAAATATAGCACCCATCTCCTTAAAAAGGAATGATTAAGTAAATGTCCGTCAATTGGGAAATGGCTTAGTAAACTGGTATATGTATGTCATGGAACACTATTGTTCTATTAGAAACCAGGAGGTCTGAGAATTCAGGGAAGCTTGGAGGAATTTGCATAAACTGATTCTGAGTGAAATGAGCAGAACCAGAAAAACACTGTATACCCTAACAGCAACATGGGGGTGATGATCAACCTTGATGGACTTGCTCATTCCATCAGTGCAACAATCAGGAACAATTTGGGGCTGTCTGCAAGGGAGAATACTATCTGCATCCAAAGAAAGAACTGTGGTGTTTGAACAAAGATCAAGGACTATTAACTTTAATTTAGGGAAAAAAACCTGATATCTTATTGTCTCGTCTTGCTATCTCTTATACTTTATGTTTCTTCCTTAAGGATATGATTTGTCTCTCATCAAATTCAATTTGGATCAAGGTATGCCATGGAAACAATGTAAAGACTGATAAATTGTCTGCTGTGGGGGATGGGGGGAGGGAAGTAAGAATTGGGAAAAATTGTAAAACTGAAAATAAGCAAAATCTTTGAAAAAAAAGATGAGCAGCAAATAGAGCTCTGGCCCTGGAGACAGAAGGACCTGGGTTCAAATTTGACTTCACACTTAATAATTTCCTAGCTGTGTAACCCTGAGCAAGTCATTTAACTCATTGACTTAAATAATTTTTTAAAAGGAACAATATACTCAAAAAAGGGCATAACAAGCTTTTTCAGCCACAGTAATGTGGAAATCTGTATTGTTTAATTTTTCTAGAGATATTTTTAGTCTTTTTCTCTTCTGTGAAAGAGAGATATTGGGGGTGGGAAGGGAAAAAGTAATAAACTAGACAATTTTTTTGCAAAAAGAATAGAAAGACAGCTAGGTGATACAGTGGATAGAGTACTGAACCTGGAATCAGGAGGACCTGAATTTAAATCCAGCCTCAGACACTTAATAATAACCTAGATGTGTGATTTTTAATAGAGTCACTTAACACCATTACCTTAAAAAAAGAATAGAAAGAAATGAAGGACATAAATGTATCTTTTCTTTTGGTTTTAATGGATAGAAGAGAAGAAAAACAAGGTGAAAAAGAATACTAAATTTGCATGATAGAATTGAAACAGAATGTGTTGAGTAGAACCAAGATAATGGAGAAGAGTTAAGAAACTACTTGAACATTTCTTATTTTCCTTTGAAAACCTTTAAGTGAAACCTCTAAACATACTCTAAAGCAAAAAAATCCAGAAGACAGAAAAACAACTTTTTCTCATAATATCTTAGAGGGTCTTAATATTTGTCTTTCATTTACGAAGAAGACCATGACATCAGGGAGGTGATGCCATGACAAGCAAATGAATTGGATTTGAAAGAGTGGATGTTGTGCAAAATCCCCAGCCTTTATTTCTCCTCCAGAGTCATCTGGGTCCAGTGGCCAGACATGTATCAGGACAACTGGAGATGGCCCTGGATGTAGGGCAATCAGGGTTAAATGACTTGCCCAAGGTCTCATAGCTATTAACTGGCAAGTGTCTGAGGCTGGATTCAAACTCCCATCCTCCTGAATCCAAGGTCAGTATTATACCCACTATGCCACCCAGCTGCCCTTAGGAAAGGTCTGTCCCACTTGGATAAAAAGGAAGTGAACATAGCTTAGGCAGAGAATAGATAAGCCAGTGGGAGGCTTTTAGGCAAAATGTGGGGTACACGGGTAGTACCTTAGCAGGCCAAGGCTGCAGAGAGCCAGCAATAAGAACCCTTCCCTAGCACTGGATGCATACTGACAGAAAGCACTGACATAACACAGGAAGCAAGCCACCAGTACCTGAGGTCCAAGTGCAGAAAGTCAATGAACAGACCCCTGGTGCCAGCACAAAAGCTTGGGACTGTGACCTTTGTGTCACAAGAGCAGAGCTCAACTTTTAAAATGAGCTAAAAATTCCCAAAAGAGCCCAAGACATAGTTGACTGTAGGAAAAATCAAAATGTCATCTCAAAAGAGGAAAGCAGTAGCAAAAAGCCTACATATTTTTATCAAAAGGGATTATGAAATAGTCTCAAATTTAAAAAAGACCTTTTGTAATAACAGAAAAAGAATTTTAAAAACCAAATTACAGAGGTAGAAGAAAAATTGTAAAAATAATTGAGAGACATGCAGGAGAATTATGCGCATTGGAAAAGGAAACAAAGAATGAGTGAAGAAAATAATACCTTGAAAAGTATAATTAGCCTAATGAAAAATAAAACAACTTGAAAAGTAGAATTGACTAAATGGAAAAGTGGACACAAAAGGTTGCTGAAGGAAAACATCCTTAAGAAATATATTCGGGCAAGTGAAAACTAAAGACTATATAATATATCAAGAATTCATTAAACAAAACCAAAAGACTGGAAAAATAGAGGAAACTGTCATGTACCTCAGGAAAAGCAACTGACTTGTAAAATAGATCCAGAAGAAATGATTTATGAATTATTGTTCTACCTGAAAGTCATGATTGAAGAAAGAGCTTGGATAATTTCTTTCAGGAAATTATCAAGGAAAATTGTCCTTATATCATAGAACAGGGATGTTCGACATTAATTTTTAAAAAATTATTTATTTATTTTCATTCATATGCACATGTACATTTTTAAATTACAAAATTTCCTTCTACCCTCCCTTCCCACCCCCCCTTCCCTCAGCCACAGTCAGTTTAGCATTTTATATACATATTTTTGATAAACATGTTTACATATGAGCCATTTTTACTATGAGGAATTAGGATTAAGGGAAAGAATTAGATAAGAGATAATTTTTATAAAGTGTTAATCAGATTCAGAAGAGTCCATTTTTACTTTGTTTTATTTTGTTTTTCTTCCTCTGGATGGGGATGATATTGTCCAAAGTTGGTCTGATATGATCATCCTACACTAATATATTGTTGCTGGAGCTGTGAATTGATCCAACCTTTCTGGAGAGCAATTTGGAATTATGCCCAAGGGGTAATAAAAATGTGCATACCCTTTGACCCAGCAATAACACTACTGGGTCTATACCCTGAAGAGATCATGAAAAAAAGGATAAAAAACATCACTTGTACAAAAATATTCATAACAGCTCTGTTTGTGGTAGCAAAGAATTGGAAATCAAGTGAAAGTCCATCAGTTGGAGAATGGCTGAACAAATTTTGGTATATGTATGTTATGGAACACTATTGTTCTATTAGAAGCAAGGAGGGATGGAATTTCAGAGAAGCATGCCGAGCAAGATGAACAGAACCAAAACATTGTACACCCTACAGCAACATGGAGGTGATGATCAATCATAATGAACTTGCTCATTCCATCACTGACAATCAGGGACAATTTTATGATATCTGAGATGGAGAACATAAGAAACAGAATTGTGTATTTTAAAGAAAAACCAAAAACTATTACTTTCAATTTAAAAAAAAGTCTTATATATTACACAATTTTGCTATCTCTAATATTTTATTTTTTCCTCAAGGATATTATTTTTCTCTCAACATATTCAATTTTGATCAATGTATAGCATTGGGAGGGGTGGAGGGAGGGAGGGGAGAATGGGGTGGAATTGTAAACTTCAAAATGATACAAAAATAATAGAAAATACTATTGTATATAATTGGAAAAAAATAAAATATTCATATAAAAATAATAACATGGTTGTCCTAGTTCTCTGAACTGCTGAGAGAAGATGCTTCCATTAAGACTGATCATCAGGGCAGCTAGGTGGCACAGTGGATAAAGCACTGGCCCTGGAGTCAGGAGGACCTGGGTTCAAATATGTTCTCAGACACTTAATAATTACTTAGCTGTGTGGCCTTGGGCAAGCCACTTAACCCCATTTGCCTTGCAAAAACCTAAAAAAAAAAAAAAAAGACTGATCATCTCACAATGTTGCTGTTAATGTGTACATTGTTCTCTTGATTCTGCTCTCTTTTCATCAAATCCCGTAAGTCATTCCATGCTTCTCTAGAGTCCAACCATATATGATTTCTTAAAATATAATAATATTCCATGTTATTCATGTATCATAACTTGTTTAGTCATTCCCCAATTGATGGACATCCTGTCAATTTCCAATTCTTTGCCACTATAAAAAGCACTGCTATGAATATTTTAGAACATGTAGGATTTTTGCCTTTTTTATTAATTTTTTCTGGATATAGATCTAGAATTGGAATTTCTGCTTCAAAAGGTAGGAACAGTTTTATTGTTCTTTGGGCATAGTTCAGTATTGCTCTCCAAAATGGTTGGATCATTTCACAACTCCACCAGCAATGTATCAATGTCCTAATCCTCCCACAATCTCTCCAACATTGATCCTTTCCCTTTTTCTCATCTTGGTCAATGTGAAAGTATGAGGTGATACCTCATTGTTGTTTTAATTTGCATCTCTCTAATCAATAATTTTGGAATATTTTTCATATAATTATATATAGGTTTAATTTCTTCATTTGAAAACTGTCTATTCATATCCTTTGACTATTTATCTATTGGGGAATGACTGGTGACCTTATAAATTTGATGTAATTCTCTATATATTTTAGAAATGAGAACTTAATCAGAACTCTTAGTAGTGAAGACTGTTACCCAGCTTTCTGCTTTCCTTCTAATTTTAGCAACATAGATTTTCTTAAGGCAGAAACTTTTTAATTTAATATAGCCAAAATCATTCATTTTGCCATTCATAATAAACTTTAATTCGTGTTTGGTCATAAATTCATTCCCTTTGCATAATCTGATAGATGCTTATTTCTTGATCTATTAATTTACCTATGATATCACCCTTTATTTCTAAATACTTTACCTATTTTGATCTTATTTTGGTATAGGGTATGAGATGTGGGCCTATGCTTATTTTTTGCCATACTATTTTCTAGTTTTCCCCAACATTTTTTATTACATAGTGAGTTCTTATCCAAGAGACCGGTATCTTTGAGTTTATTAAATAGTAGAATGCTGTAGTCATTTATTTTGGTTTCTTTTAAATCTATCCTAATCCATTGATCCATTAGTCTATTTTTTTAACCAGTACCAGACATTTTTGAAGACTGCCACTTTATAGTACTTTTTTAGATCTGGTAGAGCTAGGCCACCTTGCTTTACAATTTTTTTCATCAGTTCCCTTGTTATTCTTGATATTTTGTTGCTCCAGATGAATTTTTTGCTACTTTTTCTAGTTCAGTATGGTAATTATTTGGTAGTTTGGTATGGCTCTGAATCAGTAATTTAATTTACGTAGAATTGTCAATTTTATTATATTAGCTCTAACCATATGCATTTTTCCAATTATTTAGATTTGAATTTATTGGGGGTGACAAGTGCTTTAAAATAGTGTTCATACAGTTTCTGGATTTGTCTTGGGAGGTAGATTCCCAAATATTCAATGTTGACTAAAGTTATTTTATCTTTCTAGCTCTTGCTCTTATGCTTTGATGTTCATTTATAGAAATGCTGGTGCTTTAGGTGGATTTATTTTGTATCCTACTACTTTACTGAATTTGTTAATTGCTTCAAGGAGTTTTTTACATGATTTTCTTGGATTTTCTAAGTACAACATCATACCATCTGCAGAGTGAAAACTTGGCTTCCCACTTCCAATTTTGATTCTTTCAATTTCTTATTCTTCTCTTATTGCTAGCATTTCTAAATCTATATTGAATAGCAATGATGATAATGGGCATCCTTGTTCAACCCCTGATTTTATTGAAAATGCTCTAAGTTTATTCCCATTGCATATAATATTTGTTGATGGCAACTTTACTTTTAAAAGTTTTTATTGAAACAATAAATATTTTTGATTTACCATTTCAGTGAGAGTTCTGCAGTAGCTTGGCTTAATTTCCTAAAACATTTAGTAAAACCATAGGAGGCCACATAAAATCACACCAGAGGACACATGTGGCCCAGGCCACATTTTGGAAAGCTCTGTCATAGACTAAGAGGGTAAACTAGCCCATGAAAGAGTCTATTGATCATTTCCAGAAAGAGATCTCAACATAAAAACTTCAAAGAATATTGTAGCTAAATTTCAGAATTATCAGTTAAAGGTAAAAATACTGCAAGAAGCCATGAAGAAACAATTCAAATACCAAGAAGCCAGTCAAGATTATGCAGGACTTAGCAGCTTCAGCATTAAAGGCTTATAAAGCATGGAATGTTATATTCCTGAGGGCAAAGGAGGTTGAACTAAAAACCAAAAATCACTACCCTGAAAGATTCAGTATATCCTTTCAGGGGAAAAGATTGACATTCAAGCAAATATGGGAACTTCAAACTTTAACCTACCAGAACTAAACAGACAATCTTCACTTACAAGAGATAGGCAAAAAGATAAATGGAAAGAACATAATAACTCACTAAGACTAAACTGTTTATATTCCTTAAAAGTAAGATAATGCTTGATACTCTTGCAAATTGAATTTGTATTAGGTCAATTTAAAGGAGTATACTTAGACAGAGGGTGTGAGTATAATGATGTTTGCCATTCATTTTTGAAGTATACTATGACATCATGGAGATGCTTGCCATGACAAGCAAATGTATTGGATTTGAGTGAGGGGGTACTGTGCTGAGTCACCTGACTCAGTTTCTCCTCCAGAGCCATCTAGTCAGTGGCTAGATATAATGACTGTAAGATGACCCTGGATATGAGGCAGTCAGTGTTAAGTGACTTGTCCAAGGTCACAGAGCTAGACTTAGTCAAGTGTATGAGAATGGATTTGAACTCCCATCCTCCTGACTCCAAGGTCAGTGCTCTGTCCACTATAACTCTTGAGAATGATATTTCTATTACTATAGTTGAAAGGAGTATACTTACATTGAGAATTTAGGTGTAAGTTGATTATTATGTGTTGATAAAAAAAGGATCAATTAAGACATAAAAGAGTTATACTAGGAAAAGAAGGGGGAGGCAGAAGATGATAAATTATAACACATGAAGAGAGACTTATTATAGAAGAGTGAAAGAAGGGAGGTTGGGAACACTGAGTAAATATTACTCTCAACCAATTTGGCTCAAAGAGGGAATAGCATAAAACACCCACTTGGGTTTAGAAATTTGTCTTAGGCTTCTTGGAAATAGAAAGGGAAAGGGGAAAGAAAGGGATCAGAAGCATTAATAGAAGTGAGAGCAGATGTAGGAGGGGAAAGTAGAAAGCAAAAGGAGGAGACTGAAAGAAGAGAGAAGAGATTGAAGGAGCATAATAAGGAAGGAATTGAAAAGAGAGAAAAAGCATAAATGAAGTATAAATGAAAAATAAAATGGAGAGAAATATAGAGTTAATAATTATAACTGTGAATGTGAATGGGATGAACTCCCATAAAATGGAAGCAATTAGCAGAATGGATTGAAAACCAGAATTCTGCAATATGTTGTTTACAAGAAACATATTTGAAGCAGAGATACATACAGAATCAAATAAAAGGCTAGGCAAAATATATTATTCTTTGGATGAAATAAAAAGAAAAAGTCAGGCATAGTAAACCTCATCTGCATTTTACTAAAAGACAATATAATCAATGAAGTAATATTAATATTAACTATATATGAACCAATTGGTATAGCATGCAAATTCTTTTATTTCCTATTTATTTATTTATTTATTTATTTATTTTCATCCACTTGTACATGCATATTTCCAACTTATAAAATTTCCCTCTACCTTCTCTTCCCACCCCACCTCCCCTCAGCAGGGAAATAACCAGTTTAGAATTTTATATACATATTTTGTTAAACATGTTTACGAATTGATAATTTTTGGCATGAGAAATTAGGATTAAGGGAAAGAGATACATAAGAGATAATTTTCATAAAGTGTTCACCAGATTTGGAAAGGTTTTTTTTTTTTCTTTGTGGTTTGTTTTGTTTTATTTTTCTTCCTCTGGTCGGAGATAATATAGTCCATAACCAGTCAAATACAGTTGTCTTAGTTCTCTGGATTGTCAAGAGGAGTTGCTCCCATCAAGGTTCTTCATCTCATAATACTGCTGATGTGTACATTGTTCTCTTGTTTCTATTCCTTTTGCTCAGCATCGGACCCTATAAGTCATTCCATGCTTCTCCACTCAGATTCTGAGAGAATAAGCTAAATGAGTAATAGGAAGACATGAACAGCAAAATTGAATTAGTACAACACTTCAACTTTCCTTTCTAATCCCAATTAAAAAAGGAAGAAGTGAAGGAGATGAACAGTCCTAGAAATGATTAGAAATGATAGAACTTTGGAGAAAATTGAGTGGGGATAGAAAGGAATACATCTTTTTCTCAGTGAAGCATGGTACTTAACACAAAAATTGCTCATCACAAAATCTTCACAATCAAATACAGAAAGGCATAAATATTAAATGCATTTATCTCAGATCTTGATGTAATAGAAATTCCAAGCAACTAAAGGTCATAAAAACATAGATTAAAATTTAATTAGATAGTAAATAACCTAATCCTAAAGAACCAGGGGTAAAACAATAATTCATAGAAACATTCAAAAATTTCATGCAAGAGAATTATAATAGTGAGGTAACATAAGAAAATTTATGGGATGCAGCCAAAGGAGTTCTAAAGGGGAAATTTTATATCTCTAAATGCATACATGATGAAAATTAGAGAAAAAAGATATTAATGTATTGGGTATTCAATTAAAAAAGACAAATTAAATTTAAAATTAGAAATTCTAAAAATCAAAGGAGAGATTTATAAAATTGAAAGATAACTACTGAATTATTTAATAAAACTCACTTGATTTTATTAAAAAAGCAGTGATAAACGTAATTTATTTGATTTGATTAAAAAAAAGAAAACATAAAACCAAACTACAAGTATCAAAAATGAAAAGAATAAATTAAACACCAATGAAGAAGAAATAAAGCAATAAATCAGAGCTACTTTGCTCAATTACATATAATTATATACCAATAAATATCACAGTCTAATTGAAATGGATGAATACTTAGAAAAATACAAACTCCTTTAGAAAAATCTCCAGGATTAGTTGGATTCACATGTGAATTTTACCAAACATTTGAAGAACAATTAATTTAAATCCTATGTAAACTATTTGTGAAAACAGGCCAAGAAGTTCTGCCAAATTGCTTTCATGACACAAATATGGTGCTGATACTAAAATCATAAAGAGTCACAGCAGAGAAAGAAAATTATTGAACAATTACCTTAATGAATATTGATACAAAAAAATAAAATAAAATATAATCTAGCAAATAATCCCTCAGATAATACACTATTAAGAGGTGGAATTTATACCAAAAATGCAGGGCTTGTTCAATAGATAGGTGACATTATGAAATGCAAAATGGATGAGTTAGACTGCATTAAACTGAAAAGATTTTGCAAAAACAAAAACTATACCGTTACAAAGATTACAAAGAAAGCAGAAAACTAGTAAACAATTTTTAAAATCCGTTTCTCTAAGAAAGGCCTTATTTCTAAAACATTATAGAGATTTCATATATATACACACACACACACATATATATATATATATATATATAGTCAAATAAGTAAGAATATAAGTCACTCTCCATTTTATAAATGGTCAAGGGATATGAACAAGGAATTTTCAATTAAAACAAATTTTCAGATGAAGAAATTATGGTTATCAATAATCATATAAAATGCTACAAATTATTATTAATTAGAGAAATGGAAATCAAAGCAATTGTGAGACACTATCTCATACCTGTCAAATGGACTAATATGACAGAAAAGGGAAATGATAAATGTTGAATGAGAATGTGGGAAAAATGACCCACCAGTTTACTGTTGGTGGAGTTGTGAACTGATCCAACCATTCTGGAGAGCAATTTGGAGCTATGAGCAAAGGGCAATAAAACTATGTATGTCCTTTGATCCAGCAATACCATTATTTGATCTGTAATCCAATGAGTTCAAAGAAAAAGGAATAAAGAACCACATGTTGAAAAATTTTCATGGCAGCTCTTTTTTGTGCTGGCAAAGAGTTAGAAACAAGGTTTGCCCATCAATTGGCAAATGGCTGATGAAATTCTGGTATATGAATATACAGGAATATTATTGCTCTTTAATAAGCAAAGAGTAGTCAGATTTCATAAACCTAGAAAACCTTAAATGCACTTACATTGAGTGAAGTGAACAGAACCAAGATAATATTATGCACCTTAAGAGCAACACTGTGATGATCAGCTATGATAAACTTAGCTCTTCTCAGCAATACAGCAATAAAAATCAACTCTAAAAGACCCTGTGATGAAAACTGCCATCTGCATTCAGAGAAAGAACTATGACATCTGAATACAGATCAAAGTATACTATTTTCACCTTTTCATTTTTGTTTTTTCCTTGTTATCGCTTTCCCTTTTTGTTTTGAGTCTTCTTTCACAGTCACTATTATGGAATTATTATTGTTCGTGTATAACCTATATCACATTACTTCCTATCCTGTGGTGGGAGGAGGGATTGGTGAGAGAGAGAAACTTTATAAAGCTGAATGTTGAAAGTTATCTTTACATATAATTGGAAAAATTATAAGTAGAAATTTAACATGTTGAATTCATTATATATTTGAAAACTAAAGAAAGATGAACATAATTGAGATTCATAGTTTCCTTATATCTTCTATCTATTCTATTATTTACAGGGAAATTCTATGTTTAACTTGTTGTTTGTTAAGTTCAGAATAATGATAAAAGAAACTACAGGGTTTTTTTTTTTTTGGCAGATCCCAAAGCCAGATGTCCAAGGACTAGGAATGACCACAGGAAATGAGATGGTGTATATGTTTATATTTTGAGGTAGGCCAAAAAAAAAGTCTTTAAATCCTTCCCACACCCTGAAAGCATACTCCCTGTTGTCTGAAGACCATATGGTCCTCCACATTGTGATCAAATTCAGTTCATAATATGATGAAAGAAGGCATTTTAAAAAGTAATTTCTAAAATATGCTGCATGAAATGTACTAGTTCAACTCAATTCTATAATAATTAATTATGCACAAAGTTTGAATTTTAAACATGTTTATATTAACATACATTTATATTCCCATAAAAGATAAAGATATACTTTATACATATGAATTTTGTATTATGAGTATCAAAGAATATGTAATACATTACATTTTATTATATATACTATGTATAATATACACAATGTATAATGGAAACACAATGTAGATGTGTGCATTATACAAACAAGGTTAACAGGGAGAGCTTTTCTCCTCCATGCTAGGTCAGATCAAATTTTGCAACTTACAGGGGACATTTAAAAGTTTTCCTGATTTCCCAGTATATAATAATGATAAAAATATTAACAATAACAATTTATATTGCAGCTACTATTACTATTTGTTGGTTATTTTATAAATATAATGTCATTTATTTTCATAATAACTCTTTGAGATAGCTACTAAATTATTCCCATTTTACAATTGAAGAAAAAGAAGCAAATGGAGCTTAAGCAACTTGTCTAGGGCCACATAGTATGTGTCTGACTGATATGAAGGAAGGACTTTTTGACTCCAGTCTATGCACTTCAACCTCTGTGCTGCCTCTGTGTTGATAGGGAAAGGATCTTTCTATTTCTGAGGTGAACTTTCAATCAATTATGTCCTTAAATGGAAGAGTCACATAAAAGGGTGAGTCCATATTTATCAAATATAAAAACATGAAGACATAAAAGGTAAAAAATGCAATAAAATGAATGTGTAAATAATGTTTATATGATTTCCAAAGCCATTTTTGTTTGTTTTAAAAGGTACATCTTTTCTTAGAATATTTTGTATGAAAATAAATAAAACTTCTGAACGTTGTTTACATTTTGCTCAATGTATAGTTCAAAAAAGAAAAACGGATTTTGTTAAGTCTCCATATTCTAATTTGTAGGCATAGAGCAGAAGAGAGACCCCAAGAGGTTCAGATAAGCAGGAGCGGTGTTTTAAATCTTGATCCTGGGACTATCTTCTTATATAACTTTTTACAAGTTATATAACCACTCTGAGCTCCAAATTCCTCATCTGAATTGATGAGCTTGGACTATTTGGAGAAGGTCCCTGTTAAGACCTTAGTTAAGCAATTAATTTTAGTAAAGAAATACAAGCATTTATAATTTATTATTTTCCTGTGTTGCCATATGAAAATAAGATGAATCAAAGTTTGGATTTTTTTTAATATAATTCATATATCTTTACAATATGTAAGTCAAAAAAAGTTTAGACTGTGAGTTATCAGAAAGATCAATAGAATGGTAATAATCCCTTTTCTCAATGCAGTACTCAGTAGAATGATGGAACAATGCAAAAGTTCCATCACTATGCACCAAATTATTGCTTTTTTAATCCCTCTTAGTAATAATTGTCCTTCATTTTCCCAAGAATACCATAACATGGAGGTGATGCTATAACAAGCACTTGAATTGGATTTGAGTTGGGGGGGTGGAGCTGTGCTAAGTTACCAGCCTCACTTTCTCTTCCAGAACCTTCTGAGTCCAGTGGCCAGATAGGATATTGAGCACTATCAATATAGATCTATCTGCTAGTAAATTGTTTTGGTTCCCAAATTCTCGCAATACTTCTCTTTTAATTGTCCTGATAGGAAAGAAATAATTCCTTGCTATTTTAATGGGACCAACACATACTCATGCTCAAAAATTGTGACGACTCTTTGTAGTCATAATATGTGCATTTATTCTTGAACACATATTACTTTGTTGCCTTTAATTTCCATCTCTGTTTCATATAGCCTCCTTACCCTATCAAAAACAGTGAAAGGTTTTTTTTTGAAACTTTGTGCTTCATAAATTTTCTCTAAGTATAGCTCAATATAAAAATATACCATCAACAGATTGTTAACTAACTGCAATGGCTAGTTCAACAAGCAACAAGAACATGTAGAGGAAAATGCTACCCCCAAAACATATGGAGATACTATTGATTGGTATAATTTGAATTTCTACCTTTTTTATTAATATGTTTTCTATAACTATTCACTTAATGTTTTCCAAGAAGTCATTGGGTATTATGTATGTACATATATTGATATTTAGAATTTATCTGATTAATTTCACCAATACAGATAGCAAAAGTTCTTCTTATTCTTCCCTAAAGCCCAATTTCCTCTGTCTGAAATAGTTTCTCATCAATGTTTTGAATAAATATCCTTTAGAGAATATTTTACACATTTTAGTTACTAATTGAAGAGAACTATAATAGGAAAAGAACTGATAATAATCCATTTTTACTATATAATGCAGAAACATGACCTAAATTTCCAACATCTATTGGAATAATTTTCATGTCCTACTTTAAACTTTTTCTATCTCTCCTCTTCAGTTCAGAGATGCACTGGAATCAGTTTATAAAAACTTATAATAGGGGGCAGCTAGGTGGCACAGTCCGTAGAGCACCAGCCCAGGAGTCATGAATACCTGAATTTAAATCTGGCCACTTAACCCCATTGTCCTGCAAAAAAACCCCGAAAACCTAAAAAAAACCTTACAATACGTTAGTGTAAAATTTTCAGTTTGAACATGAAGTATGTTGTGCATGCACATCTATGCACATGCATATATGCACTCAAATGTACATATGTGTATATGTCCATGAATGTACAGTTATACAAAATATCCATTTATGTTACACAGATTACATATACATACACATAATTTGAGTATACAACCCCTAGTCTTTTTCCTGATTTCCTTATGCATATCTCTAATTAACTTCTGGAAATTTCCAATAAATGTTTCATAATATTATAAACTCAACAAATTCCAAACTAAACATGTTGGTTTTCTTGCCAGTAACAATACCTTTCTGAACTCCAAATTTTTTCAAGGGTATCACTGTCGTTGCAGTAACTTGACTAATAACCTTGGCATTACGGCCTTATGTGGCATATTGGCATTATAATTCACCTCACCATACATGTAATGAGTATTTTATACTTTCATGACATTGCTTCTATTTATCTCTTCTCTCTACCACAGCAAGCTAAGTGAACATCAATGGAGCACTGAATCTGAAGTAAGAAAGAGTGAATTTGAATCTGGCATTAGACATTTACTAGGTATGTGACCCTGAACAAGTTTGTTTGCTTCATTTTTCTCATCTGTAAAATGTACTTATTATGAGGATCAAGTGAGATAATATTTGCAAAGTGTTTATCATAGACCCTGGAACACAGTAGGTGAAAAGAAATTATAATTATCATCATCATAATTGACATCATTGTCAGTATCTTCTTTTTTTTTTGAACCCAGGTACTCCTGACTCCAGGGCCAGTGCTTTCTCCACTATGCCACCTAGCCACCCCTGGAACTCAACTTCTAACCTGGAACTCAGTGACCCTTTCTTTTTTTATTTTATTTTATTTTTTATTTTTTTAATTCTCATTTTGTACAAATGTTTTGTTTTACATTAATAAAATATTCTTGTTTAAGAGTAAACAAAATACCTCTCCCCAACCCCATGAATATAGACTTGCTTGGGCGATAAAGTAAAGGGGAGAGAAAAAAAATTAAAATTAAAAAAATTAAAAAAAATAATAGTAATAATTGTAGGTATGGCCAGGTGGCACAATGGACGAAGCACCAGCCCTGGAGCCACGAGCACCCAAGCCCACATCCAGCCCCGCAGACCCAACAATCACCCAGCCATGTAACCTGCAAGCCACCTGATACCCACTGCCTTGCAAAAACCAAAAAGAAGGAAAAAAAGACCCAAAATAAAATAAAATAGTAATCATAGTAGGGATGGCTTGGTGGCAGAACAGAACATTGGCCCTTGGGCCAGGAGCACTCGGGTCCAAATCCGGCCTCAGATACCCAAAGATCACCCTGCTCTGTGGCCCCAGGCAGGCCACCCAGCCCCATTTGACTTGCACCCTCTCCCAAATAATAATAATAAAAAATATGCTTCAGTCTTTGTTCCAACACCAACAACTCTGTCATGGGTAGATCAAATTCTTTATGGTAAGTCCATTGCAAAAGTTGCTTCCATATTTTTCCAATGTTGCCATTGCTGATCGCAACTCCCTCCTTTCGTATTTCTCCACTACCATATACTATATTTTCTCTCTCCTTTCACTCTGACTCTGCTGTAGGGTCGCTGAGTGGTGCAGCAGACAGATCCCTGGTCCTGGGGCCAAGAAGCCCTGAGCCCCCATACCATCCCTTAGGGCCAGAATCCACCTGGCCCTATGGTCCTGGACAGGCCTTCCAATCCCAGCCCCTTACAAGAAGTAAAAAAGAAAATGTGTTATATCTGACCACTCTCCCCCCATGGTCCATCCTCTCTGGCTTTATTCACATCCCCACCCCTTCCCCCTGCTCCCCCTCTTTCTTACTCCAGATGTCTATAACCCATTGATTATATATGCTGTTTACTCTCCGAGTCACCTCTGATGAGAGCAAAGTTTCCCTCATTCCCCCTTGCCTCCCCCTTCCATATCATTGTAATAGTTCATTGTAATAAAGAAAAATCTGATCATATGAAATATCTTAGCCTATTCCCCCCTCTCCTTTTTCTTTCTCCCATTCCATTTCCCTTTTTTTTCTGTTGACTCCATTTTTACACCATATTTTATCTTCGAATTCAACTTTCTCCTGTGCTTCAACTATAAAAGCTCTCTCTACCTGCTCTATTAACTGAGAAGGTTCATATGAGTATTATCAGTATCATTTTTCTATGCAGGAATACATGCAGTTCATCATCATTAAGCCCCCCATATTTCCCCCCTGTCCTCCAATCTCCATGCTTCACCTGAATCCTATATCTGAAGATCAAACTTTCTGTTCAGCTCTGGCCATTCCAAAAGGAACATTTGAAATTCCCCTGGTTCATTGAAATTCCATCTTTTTCCCTGGAAGAGGACATTCAGCCTTGCTGGGTAGTTCATTCTTTGCTGCATTCTAAGCTCTTTGGCCTTCCACTATATTATATTCCAAGCCCTACGAGCTTCCAATGTAGTTGCTGCTAAGTCCTGTGTCATCCTCACTGCAGTTCCATGATATTTGAACTGTGTCCTTCTGGCTGCTTGTAATATTTTCTCTTTGACAAGTGAGTTCTGGAAGTTGGCTATAATATTCCTAGGGCTTGGTTTTTTGGGATCTCTTTCTCAGGGGGATTGGTGGATTCTTTCCATTTCTATTTTGCCCTTTGCTTCTAGAATATCAGGGCAATTTTCCTGTAGTAATTCTTTGAAAATGATGTCAAGGCTCTTTTCCTGATCATGACTTTCAGGTATTCCAATAATTTTTAAATTATCTTTCCTAAGTCTGTTTTCCATATCAGTTGTTTTTTCAATGAGATATTTCACATTTTCTTCTAATTTTTCATTGTTTTGGTTTTGAAGTATTGATTCCTGATTTCTGGTAAATTCATCAATCTCCCTGAATTCTATTCTTTGTCTGAAGGATTTGTTCTCCTCAGAGAGTTTTCTTATCTCTTTTTTCCATCTGGCCAATTTTGCTTTTTTAAGGCATTCTCCTCAATAACTTTTTGAACTCTTTTATCCATTTGACCTAAGCTGGTTTTTAGCCTGCTATTGTTCTTCAGCATTTTTTTGTATTTCCTTGACTAAGCTGCTGACTTCATATTTTTTCCTGTATCTCTGTCCTTTCTTTTCCCAGTTTTTCTTCCAATTCCCTCATTTGATTTTTCAAAGTCTTTTTTAAGCTCTGTCATAGCCTGAGCGCAATTTCTGTTTTTCTTGGAGTCTTTAGATGCAGGAGCTTGTGTTTCCTCATCTTCAGACTGAGTATTTTGATCCTTCTTGGGCTCATATGCAAAATATTTCTCAATGGTCTTCCTCTTGTTTCTCTGCTTGCTCATTTTCCCAGCCTGGGCCCGGTTTTGGGGTGCTTCCTGAGCTTTTGGGACACTCCCACAAGGGTCTCAGTGTGTGAGGCTCTGTCCTCCCTCCTGGTCTGTGAATGACCATAAACACCTTCCTCTGCTATGGGGCTGAGGTGGGGGGGCCCTGCTGTTCTATGGGGGGGCCTAGACTGGGATCAGGATCTGAATGTGGTCAGAACTCCAGAGTCCTGTTCCAGAGGCAAAGGACAGAGCTCTGCAGTCTCTCTTAGCTGCCCTCCCTCAGCTCAATGGGCTCATGCCCTGGGGGCTCCTGCTTACCAGCTCCGCCTCCTTTTGTTTCTGGATCTTGGCTGCCAAAAGACCAGGCTGCTAGCTGTGTGCCCTGAGGGCTGGGCTCCACATGCTCACTCTGGCAGAGGTCCCCCGTTGTTCCCCCACTTTGTGCAGGTGCTCCCCGGGGTGCAGCTCAAGAGACTCCCCCGCTGCTGTGAGCTGCGGCTCCCAGCTCCCTGGGGCTGCCTCTGGGAGGCTGAAGTTCTTCTGCTCTGGCAGGCTGCCCCTCTGGCAGGCCACCCCTCCAACCCTGGGGAGCAGAGCCTTTCTGCTCTTTTCCAGGTTACCTTGAGTAGGAGAATTGCCTCACTGGGTCCCTTTGTGGGTTCTGTCTCTCGAAAGTTTAGTTAGAGTCCTTAGTTTCAAGTTTTATCTGAGAGCCCCTAAGACTCCATCCCTTTTTGTGGCCATCTTGGCTCCACCCCGTCATTATCTCTTAAGAGCAAGCAAATCACTCAAGTTCAAGCCCTCATGATTTCTTGTCAAATTATTATAATCCCTTCCTAAGCAGTGTCCGTGAAACAATTTTTCTCTATAAAGAAGTTTAAGTTATTTTTTTAAGTTTAGGTTTGACCATGTCACTTCCTTAATCTATAAACTCTAATAAGATCTGATTCTTCTGTGATCAGATAAAACCTTCTGTTTAGTTTTCAAACTTTTTTGTAATATGCTCCCAAACTTACATTATAACTTTATACAATTCAATCCTTGCTTTCCCTCAATCTATAATTTTGTCTTATTGACCTTTTAGTTTTTGTGTAATGTCCCACATTCCATACTTCTTGTGTACTAAGGGGAAAAAAATGCTCTCACCTCTGAATCTCTGCCTCTTAGAATAGCTTATTTTCTTCAAAGCTCTACTCAAATAAGAACTTTTATATGAAGATTTTCATGATCACAAAATTTTTTAAAAATGTATACATACACATATATGCACATTATATATATATTATAGTTATCTATTTACATTTTTTTTTACAATAGAATATAAGTTCCTTGATGGAAGAATGGAAAAACTTTTCCCCCCCTTTGAATTCCCAGAGTCCAGTTCATATAAGTTGCTGAATAAATCCTTATTTATTATTTGATTGATATTAGTCAAAGATCTGGAATGAATTTTTAAATTTTGGACTATATAATTTTCTTGTCAGTTTTATCAAACATTAATCAAAGTTAATATTACTTTTTCATTCACTTCTTTATATCAGTAATATTGCCACATGATATCTTTTAATGCTGTTGAAAAAATGAGCTTTTATTTTTTTTCTTTAAAGGAAAGAAAACATTGAATTGATTTAAGATTAAATAATTTTATAGACATAAATGATAGAGAAAAGTTTATATTGTTCATAAAATTTATGGGAGATACAATATTTTGTCACAGTTTGGAGTTAGGTTATTACTTATTTACATTTTTTAGAAATTCATTACCTATTTCTATAAAAGCATTCCTATATAAAATCATGATACAATAAAGATAACAATAGCTATAAAATTTTGTAGACTTCATAATATAATGTAAATACATTAAGTGAAGATTTTCTCAAAATAAAACATTTTAACCAAAGAAATATTCAGTGGGAAATTGGGGGGGGGGGAATCATAGGTCACAATGAAATAAACAAAAGTTTTAATGTTATAAGTTTGAAAAAAAATCCCAAACTCTTGCTACAGATGATGGGAACATCTAAGTATTAACTTTAGCTTTAGTAAGGATATAGTTCAAATTTATTTTCCTCTTGAATTTGTTTTAAATCAAAAGCAAAAGATATCTCCAATGCTTAGTAACTTTCACCTACAGGAAGCAAGGATTTTTATTGTAATTTAAATACTTGCAACTATTTAAAATTCAGAGTTTCATAATAAATATCAGTATGTGAAAAAGGCAGTGACAAATGTCAAAGTCACAATAGATTTTTAGCATTTTGATGTAGTAAATACTTGTTGATTTGTAAGTACTTTTTTGACTGTTTTCATCATCATTCTTTTCCTTATTTTCTTGAAAGCTCTGATTTCTTCTTTTATCTTCACAGTATTCTTTATTTTATGTATACATGTTTAAGCTACAAATACATATGCAATTTGTCTTAAGTGACATTCTAAAAATAGCATTTGCTTGAAAATCGGTATTAATTTTGATCCTTAAACTTACTTTTAATAATATAAATTCAAACATTGTCTTCGTTTCAAGCCAGGAAGGCAGGCATGATGCAAATATCTAATATTTTTTAATGTAAATTAAAATAAATTAATTCATAGTATAGAACTTTTTCTTTCACTTTATGTCATTAGTCACATTTTTTCCATGTTGCTTCATGAAGCTCCAAAAGCAAAGACAGAATTAAACAACATTTGTTATGTACAATAAACTACACCTTGATAGCAGTTATATCCTTTTCTTAAAAAGTAAATATTTTTCCCTCTTTTATGAGTTATTGTGTAGTCATGTGTTAGAGTAGAATTTCAGTCAGGTTTTACTTAATAGTCAATCTATGATCCTTTCTTGATTCCTCAAGAATACTCATTATCTTTAATGTTCGAGTGTTTCACCTAAGAGCACATGGTCAATGATATTCACGACTATTTTATGGAATCTTTATGATATTTCAAGCTCTTTTTCTGGAAACTTCCCTCAGAATTCCTTATTTATGTGAAATATTTCAATATTTCATTGAATCCATGAATTCAGCTATATAAATATTAACTTCAATTTTCAGATTGCTGTTCTTCATAGTTGTCTATCCTGTGTGATTGCTGTCATTGCTCTCTAAAGAGGAATCTATCAAATATGCAAAAGTCTTTCTAATAGTCTATAAGAACCAATGCAAGTATATATATATTCATCAAAATGTCCACCACTATTATGAAGTAAAGCTTATGTAGTATTCAAATGGAAAAATTCTCCAGTTATATCAAATTCCAGAACTTTTCAATGAAATTCAAGACCACTCAAAAAGAGGATGACTTAGCAAATCTTATCAGAAAAACCCAATAGATAAAGGAAACCTTTTTTCCAGATAGTAATATTCAGTTAAATGGGGTCATGAGTAATCACTACAAATAGAAAATAATCTGGGCCCAGAAATGAAAAGGAAAACAAAGAGAGAGTGGAATGTATTTGTGAATTTGTGAAGCTCTTTTAACAATCTCAAGCTCTCTCCTTCCCCCCCACCTGCAACACACACCCTTTTCCTTTTTTCTTCCCTTAATTAGCTTACTCACTAAGAGGTAGATATATATAATAAATTTGGAAATATGTGTTAATTTTGCTTGTTTTTGAGGAACTATAGGGATTGTGAGTCATAGGCTGGT
The DNA here is from genome assembly GCF_037893015.1 of Macrotis lagotis. Lineage (NCBI taxonomy): Eukaryota > Metazoa > Chordata > Mammalia > Peramelemorphia > Peramelidae > Macrotis > Macrotis lagotis. Next base: position 173,946,479 of record NC_133663.1, on the reverse strand, counting down.
CAGTTTCCACAGACTTTTTAATCCATGGGAGTACCATTGGTTTGTTGTAAAAGTAAGAATTGGAGATAGAAAACAAGGTTATGAGAGGGACAGAATGGGGGAAATAAAGTTAAATGAGTGTGCTACATCCAGGAAACTCTGGCATAGTAATTGTCATACATATTACACAAATACATATCCACATCTCCACCACAATAATATTATATTTAGCATATCCATTTACAACTTTAAAATAATTTAATGTGAAAGCATGGTTATCTTGTGATTACAAAAATTCCTATTTAATAGGAAAAAAAATATGAGGAAGAATATAACCTTACTATCATATGTGACATAGAATTTTTAAAAATATTTTCATATGTAGCTTCTATTCATATTTTCTGACTTTCTAAATTGGGTAAAATCATATCCATGGGAGGCAGAGGTGATTGAAATTAAAAGCACATTAATTTTCATTCCCTTATAATAATGTGGGCCCCTTATAATAATGTGGGCCCTGCTAAAAAATGCCTGGCTTTTTTGCCTTATTCTCTTACACTGCTGATGATTCCACTTAACTCCTTGCCATGACCCTTTGCAGGTAAGTTTCATGAATGCCTTTTGGCTATACAACTGTCTTCATAAACAACAAAATGCCTTTTTCATAGAAAATACTGTGGTGTATATAATGGTACTGCCTGGATCCAGATGGAAAAATAGAGTATCTGATTGCTAACAGCTAAAATTATATTTAAATTAACCATGCCAATATCTTCACTATACAGAGCAGGTTTCTAAAGAACATAGATTAGGAAAAAGAGGGGTCTCTACAGTGGAATGCAAGCCCCTGATAAACAAAAGCATTTACTGTAGTATGGATTTTGGTGTTTAAGAGGAGAGATTTCTGCCAAAGTACCTATACACAGAAAAATATTTTGAATTGAAATTTCTGAACTTTCCAGTAAAGTTCATCATGAAGAAAACAAACACAAGTCAAATCAAAAAATAAAAACTTTTACTGATCATCAGAAAGGCATGGTAAGAAGGGTGATGCTCTTATATATTAAGGCTCTATGATTATAGAAAGTCACTCAAGCACTGAGACTTCTAGACAAATTGTAGAGAATTTGCATTAGCAGAGGATATTTATTATTCATAAAGTTCTCTATTGCAATGATAGAATAAGTCTAGTCCCTAATCTGAGTTTACTGACATTAAGATCACTAAACATTTTATATTTATCTACTAACTTTATTTCTTTAATTAGCAAACTCTTTCTCCCACTCTGATAGATCCATTCATATTAAAATTTTTCCATTCTGTCCAGATCTTTGTGACACCATTTTTTGGAATTTTCACGGCAAAGATATAGGAATGGCTTTCCATTTCTTTCCCCCAGATCATTTCATGAATGAAAAAATTGAAGCACACAGAGTTAAGTGACTTGCCCAGAGAGGTTCACTTCACTCCACATCATTTTATATAAATTTTACCAGATTTCTCTGTGAGTACCCATTTCATATAGCATTCAAATATATTCATATGCCATTATTTATCCAACCATTTTCCATCTGATAAGTACTTCCTTTAGATTCTAGGTTTTGTTTCTTAGAGCTACCATAAAGAGCTACCATAAAAATTGGTGTATCTTGCTGCATCATTGACTGAATAGCATTTTATAATATTTTGGGCATAGTTTCAAGTTACTTTCCAGAATAACTATACCAATTCAATTCAAGTTACCATGTATCAATATACATTGATGCCTTTCCAACAATCAAAGGAAATAACTCCAAATAGTTTTTCTTTACTTTTCTGTTTCCCTTGCCATTTTAGTCACATTAGTTTTGTTTGTGGGGAAAAATAATTTTATATAATTAAAATTGTCCATTTTCTTTTCTGTGAGCCCCAGACCCTAATCAATCAGCTTCTATGGGTCCATAATGAAGGAACTGAAGTTATCCTCCTTTGCCGTTTTTTTTCTTTTTCCTATGTTTTTTCCCCTGGTAATTCAGCTGTAGGCTTCAGATCACCACCATTAGGGAAGAGTCAAAACTTCTTAGCACTATTGTTTCTGATCCTTGTCCAATACTCAACTTCAGACCAAGGGACTTTCATTGCTCTTTTTCTGTTATGCCCCAGCATAAATCCATCTCCTCTTTCAAGTTCAATTCTCACATCTAAATTGTCACTCAGACACAGTTCTAAGGTACTGACAGATTTGTCATTTATTTCCTCTAACTCGTTTTTTTCTTCTTTAGTGTCAGGGACTATTGAATCTTGGACCTCTTTTTGTCTATTGCACAACTGAAAGATGCTATTCTGTGTCTGGGCTGGAAAGTTCTAAGCTGTACTCTCCCAAATAGATTCTTTTCTCAGTTATCTTCTTATGAAGAACTAGATTAGAAAAATGACTCATTCTTCAAAGATGAAGCTTTTCCATTTAATTTTAATTATGTTCCTGTTTTTTCCCCTTGGATTTTTCAATCTGGACTTGACCTGCTGCTCTTTCTAGGGCTATGTTAGAGTAGTTGCTTGGGAAAGATGGGCTGTACTTTTTCCTACTTTTTTATCTTAAACAGTGACCATTTTATATTCCCTATATAGTTATATGCATGTATGCTATATAAATGATATAAAATAAGGTGATCATGTATCATAATATTATACATTATGATATAACATTAAATGATAGTGTAATACAACATAACAGTATGGCATAGAAAATCATGATATGTGTTATTATTTAAATACCCATATATTTCAATGCATGCATATATATACATACACATATGCGTATATATATATATATATATATATATATATATATATATATATATATATGTATGTGCACATACACATACACAACCTGTATTGTAGGAATACCGAGTATGTTTGAATTAGAGCAATTATAGATAAACAGTTAGAGATAGATAGATAGATAGATAGATAGATAGATAGATAGATAGATGATAGAATTAGATCTCTCTCTTTCTCCAACTCTGTGTCTGTTATCTGTCTGTCTGTCTGTCTGTCTCTCTCTCTTGCACTCTCAGGTATTCCTACAAAACATTGTATCATTTGATTTTCACATAAACCTTAATGTTTTTCCCCATTTTGCAGATAAAAAAAAGCTGAGGTATTAACAAAAGTATTCAGTAACTTCCCTAAGATTCCAAAGTTAATTTGTAGAATCTATAATTGAGTGTAAGAGAAGAAAATAGGTAAAGCAGTTGGAACTAACAATTACCTGGGACTTACATACTCTCTCTCTCTCTCTCTCTCTCTCTCTCTCTCTCTCTCTCTCACACACACACACACACACACACACACACACACACACGCACGCACGCAGCTATACATCTTTTAACTTTTTTAATTTCAGTTCTCTTGCCACTTTATTTTTTAATCTTTGTCACCTTAAAAATATTTGTAATGTGACAGATCGACAAAACAGTGTGATTATTCCACAGTCTCATACCTTTCCAGAGATAAATACCTCTTCCATTTTGAGGCTCTCTGTCTTTATTGCTCATCTCTTTCTTTTTACACATACACACATACACACACATAAAATTTATGTATAAATGTATGTATGTATATGTTTCCATCTCTACATATGAGGACAACTTGTGTTTTTCTGTGTTTAGAAGAGAATTGAAGAAGAGAATCAGTATTGGTATATGAGGAATATTATATTTTCCCCAAATTCAAGTGATAAGAATGTGAAGAGTTCTTAGAGAAAAATAATTTTATATATATATATTTATATATTTTTTCTTTTTATCTATAAATATTGTTATTTATTTCCATTATTAAAATAAACTCATGGTCTTTTTTATTATACCTACTAGACTATTTTTACATGTTTTGTAAAACTTTGACACATTATTCAAACTTTATTTCTGGGAAACAATAAAACATGAAGTATCAAGAAAACAAGGCCTTCACATTGTAAACTTCAAGACAAATCTGTATGTAAAAGAGAAAGTTCTGCATTGAAGTAGTAGAAACATCAAAATATTAAATAAAATTTTCCAAGTTCTGCAATCAGTTCATTCAATTTGACCACAGGAAAGCAAAGAACCTCTTTGGAGATTAAAGAGAAATTTTTCCTTCTTGTCCCTAAGGAATGTTTTCCTTTTTTAGGAGTTTGAAACTTAATTTGTCAAAAAAAAATCTTTGAAATCAAGTTATAATTCTAACAAATATAAACGTGGATGAATGTATATTCTAATTTTCTCCAATGCACAAGAAAAAAGCTAGTCTTTAATCAGGAACATTATTAACTCAAGAATATAACATCTTTTGATGAAAAAAGCAAAAATTCTTTTAAAAAGTCATTAAGTATATTAAATCTGTGCCAATATAAAAAGGAGGACTGGTAAATATCAGAAAGTTCACAGCATGATGGGGCTCCTCTCTGAGCCATTTATTGCCTCAGTCGTTTTTAGTTAAGTGAAAGAGATATATGGCATCTTATCTTAAAGATATTGTGGTCCCACAGTTGGCTGTGTATGTCACATGTTCCAAATGAACTGTGATATTGTAAGAATGTGTCCAGAATTAAAGTGTGTCTAGACTCATAAGCTTGCTCCAAGTCTGGTGGTGCTTTGTGGAAAGAGAAATTACTTTTTTAGGAACAAAAATATTCACTGTTTAATTTAACTTCAGTTAACATTTGTACTTTGTTTAATAGTAAAAGATAAAACTCCCAAATATACTTTCGCATCTCTCTTCCTGAGAAAAGGATTGTGGCTGGATTTTTTCAATGATAAAGGTATGTTTATTCACATTTTGAATTTGCATGAACTCTCTGAGGATAATTCAGTACCATTCTTTAATGGATGCTCAGTACCATCCCAGCAATATATGTTATGCTAAATAGGCAGAAATAGGTGTTGGACATCTGCAATCTTAATGCAATCCAGAGCTTCCAAAGGATATTCTTTCTATCAGTGCAGTTGACCAGCTTATCTGTAACTTAGAGTCTTGGAGAATTGTTTAGAGCATCATAAGGCTAAGTTACTTGCCTGTAGTAATATAAGCAGTATGATTAAATTTCAGACTTTTCCTTGCTTTGAAACTGGTTCTCTATTTTTGTCATAATAGTCATTCATGTTTTTTTTTTTAACATATAATTCTTTTCCCACTTGATGGTAATTACAGACAGTAATCCCTTATATAGTTTTTATGTTGGGATGAATTGAATTTAACGTAACTGAGAGCATAAAAATATTATTCAAACTTTATTCCATCCATCAGGTTGGAATCAGAGATCATCCATCAGGAGAACAAAGATTCCAATCTATAGGCTCAGGACAAAACTATGAATAATTAAGAATATTTTGTGTTGAAATGGTAGAAACATCAAGACAACAAATGAAGTGATTCCAATTCTATAATTAGTCTATTCATTAGCAAAGAACACTGTCTAGTTGTAGAAGAGCTAAATCTGCCCTAATAAAAAGAACATGCAATGAGGATATGATGATGCTCAGGTTTACTATAGACTTGATCCACCTCATTTCAATCTAGAAATGTCTTTGATTGGCAGAGAGGGTATAATGACTCACATGAGCTTTGGAAACCAAATGAATTGGAATAGAAGGGACCTTTATGTCCATGACAAGAAACTCATTTTGGGTTCCAGGAAGAGTTTGGTTAACTTTAAGAAAAACAAATTAAGGTAGCTATATGGCACAATAGTTATGGCACAGATTCAGAAGTCAGGAGGGTATGAATTTAAATCCTGTCTCAGACAATAATTACCTAACTGTGTGACCTTGGGCAAGTCACTTAAGCCCATTGCTTCACCAAAAAAAAAATCAATAAGAGAAAACAAGTCCTGCTTAAAGATAAATGAGGAGCTTTAAGTCTATCATATTTCTGCTATCCAACTATAGACCTTATTTATCCTTCAAACAGAGTAATTTCCTCATTGTCTAGGAAGGTATTCCCAATATATAGCCTAAGACACTTATGGTATATATATATATATATATATATATATATATATATATATATATATACACATTAATGCTTTATTCTTGTCTTAAATAAAGTTTCTGGACCTCAGTATCCTCATTTGTAAAATAAGAGGATTAAACCCATGAATACTCTATCTATCAGATCTATGGAAAGGGGACAAATTTATACCAAACAAGAAACTCATTTTCTTAAGCTTTGACTTCTGAATTCTCTCTCTTCTTCCCACAGCACTCCCTCCTCATTGAGAAAGTCAGATATTTCATACAGGCTAAAAATATGTAGTCATAGACTTCCGGCCAAGAAGCTAGGCACAGTACTAGTCTCCTGATCTCTCCTGATCTTCACTCATATATAATGTGAAACAAACCACTAAAAAGAAATCCAATCTACAAAACCCAGAAAGAGAAAGTAGGAGAAGATCTACCTCAAATTTTTCCCTCCAGTATTGTGGGTGAGTCAGTTGCAGAGGAGTCCAGCTCTTCCAGGAGCACAGGACAGGGTCAGAGCCTCAGAGCTCCACCAGCCTGATCAGCAGAGCAGACAAGTCAGAGAGCTTGACTAGCTTCATCAGTGGGGCAGGCTAGAGCCTGGAAGTCTAAAAGTGGGGCAAGCTTTACCAGCCACAGGGACAACTAGGGAGCAGAGGCATTGGCTGAGGCATTGACAAGCTGGAGCTTGCCTGTGGAGTTGGAGGGTGACTTCCAGTGCAGGAGAGCTGTGGTCATATCATCATTTCAACTGAAACCTCTTCCTAGAACAAACACAATTACAGCTCACCTCTGCCCCAGGCTAAGAACTACAGACCTCCCTCAGTTGTGAATTGGAAGAGCAATTACCTTGGTCTGGGACAAAACACACCTCTGGACAAAGATAACAGTACTTAACAGCTTCATCCACCCCCTCCATGCTAAGGGAGAGGGCCTCAAATTATGGTCACTGACACTCCAGAAAAAGCAACTAATACAGCCTACTGGCAAGTCCATTTAGAGTTACTAAACCCAGTGAGTTGACTCTAGGGATCTCAACACCAAATCTCTGTGAACCAGCCGCTTGCCAACGTGAGGTCTTTGGAAAATGAAAAAAAGGTCAGAGAAAAAGAGGATCCATAAAGAAATTCCTAGAAGGAAAAGACCCTAACTCAGAGAGACCTAGAACCTCTGAGGAGAATATGATCTGATCTCCAGCACAGAAAGACTTCCTTGAAGAAATCAGGAAGAAATTTAAAAACCAATTGGAAAATTTGGGAAAAACAATTAAGACCTTGCAACAAGTAAATAAACCATTGAAAAATGCAATTGGACAAATTCAAAATGATAATAATTTTCTCAGATCCTCAACTGGGCAAATGCAAAAAAGAAAATAATTCTCTCAAAACTCCAACTGGTCAAATGGAAAACTCTTTCAAAAATAGAATTGACCAATTGGAAAAGGAGCAGCAAAAGGTAAATGAAGAAAATTCTTCTCTGAAGAAATGAATGGAGTCTGTGGAAACTAATGGCTTCATGAGACAGCAAGAGTCTGCTAAACAAAACCAAAAAACTGAAAAAAAATAGAAGAAAATGTAAAATACCTCATGAGCAATCCACTGATCTTTAGAATAGAATGAGGAGAGACAACCTGAGAATTATAGGCCTTCCTGAAAACATTGAAAAAAGAAAAAACCTGGACTTAATATTGCAGGATTTAGTGATGGAAAACTGCCCTGATATCATGGAACCAGAGGGCATAGTTGCTATTGAAAGAATACATCAATCCCCTCTAGAAAGAGACCCTAAAATTAAAACAACAAAGAATGTGGTCAAATTCCAGAGCTATCAGATAAAAGAGAAAATCCTGCAAGCAACCAGAAAGAAACAATTTAAATATAAAGGAATCATATTAAGGATTACATAGGACCTGGCAGCATCAACATTAAGGGATCCAAGGGCCTGGAATGAGATATTTTGAACAGCAAGGGAGCTTGGAATGCAGTCAGGAATCTCCTTTCCGGCAAAGCTGAGCCTTCTCTTCCAGGGGAAAAGATGGACATTTATTGAAATGGTTGACCTCCAATATTTCCTGATGAAAAAAGAGCTCAATAGAAAATCTGGACATCAAACAGGAGGCTCAAGAGACACATGAAAAGGTAAAGAAAAAAAACAGCTATCCAATAAGATGAAACAGACTATATCCCCTCTGGGGGAAAGATTCTCATAAGTCTTGAAAATTGTAACTCTATCAGAATATACTTAGCCAGAAGTGATTGACACCCATGACTTTTCTGTGACTCAGAATGATTTAAAAACTACCTCCTTAAAAGGGGGGACAGTAAGGAAATGGGAGGATGGTGGAGAATGAATGGGGTAAATCTCATCACATTAAGAGGTACAAAAGACCTATAGTAATAAAGGGAAATAAGGGAGGAGCTGAGAGCCACCTGAATCTTCCTCTCATCAGACTTGGCTTAAAGTTAACTTACACACACACACACACACACACACACACACACACACACACACACACACACACAAACACAGTCAGTTAAATTAAGAAACTTATCTTACCCTTCAAGTACTAAAAGGGGAAATGGGGAGGGAAGGGATGGTGAAGGGGAAGAGGAGAAAAAGGGGAACTAACAGAAGGAAGGGGAGGGAAGACGGGGAATAGGGAAAGAGGAAAGAAAGGGGAAAGGGGGTGATATAGGAGGGCAAATAACTGAAGGGGACAGTATTCAGATAATAAAGGGGGAAAAGGAGAAAAATAGCATGTAGGGCAATAAAGAAATAGTAATTGTAAGTTTGAATGTGAATGGTATGTAAGTGAATAGCAGAGTAGATTAAAAACCAGAATCCTACAATATGCTGCTTACAAGAAACTCATTGGAAACAGAGAGCTACACATAGAGTAAAAGTAAAGGGTTGGAGCAAAATAAATTTTTTTCTCCAGCAGAAGTGAAAAAAGCAGTGGTAGCAATCCTTATCTTGGACAAAGCAGTTGCAAAAATAGATAGAGTTAAAAGAGATAAGGAAAGAAAATATATCCTCCTGAAAGGTACCATAGACAATAAAGTAATTTCAATACTAAATGTGTATGCCCCAAATGGGATAGCATCCAAATTCTTAGAGAAGAAGTTGAAAGAGCTACAGGAAGATGTAAACAGCAAAACTCTACTAGTGGGAGACCTCAACCTCCCACTCTCAGATTAGACAAATCAAATCATAAAACAAACAAGAAAGAAGTTAAAGAGATTAATAGATTATTAGAAAACCTAGATATGATAGACTTATGTAGGAAATTAAATGGGGACATAAAGCAGTATACTTTTTTTTTCTACAGTATATGGCACATACACAAAAATTTAGAATATACTAGGGCATAAAAATCTACTGATCAACTGCAGAAAGGCAGAAATAGTGAATATATCTTTCTCAGGTCATAATGCAATAAAAATCATATGCAATACTGGACCAGGCAGATACAGACCCAAAACTAATTTGAAACTAAATAACCTCATTTTAAAAAATGAGTGGATCAAGCAGCAAATTATTGAAAAAATTAATTATTTCATCCTAGATAATGTTAATAATGAAACAACATACTGAAGCCTATGAGATTCACTCAAAGCAACTGGCAGAGGATATTTTATATCTTTAAATGCTTACATGAATAAATTAGAGAAAGAAGAAATCAATGAATTAAATATGCAAATAAAAGAATTAGAGAAAGAACAAATTAAAATCCCCTAATTAAATACCAAATTGGAAATTCTAAAAATTAAAGGAGAAATTAATAAAATTGAAAGCAAGGGGGTGGCTAGGCAGTGGATACAACACTGGCCCTGGAGTCAGGAGTACCTGAGTTCAAATCAAGCCTCAGACACTTAATAATTACCTAGCTGTGTGGCCTTGGGCAAGCCACTTAACCCCATTTGCCTTGCAAAATAAATAAATGAATGAATGAATGAATGAATGAATGAATAAATAAATAAATAAATAAATAAGATAAAATATATACAGAACTGAGTCAAATTTTCAAGAAAAAAAAAAACACAAGCCATTCCCCAAAGGACAGATGGTCAAAGGATATGCAAAGACAATTTATAGATGAGGAAATTAAAGTCATCTATAGTCATACGAAAAATTTCTCTAAATCATTACTTATTAGAGAAATACATATTAAAGCATCTCTGAGATACCACCTCACACCTCTCAGACTGACCAATATGACTAGAAAAGAAAGTGATCAATGTTGGAAGGGATGTGGGAAATTGGGGACACTAATATATTGTTTGTGGAGTTGTGAACTCATCCAACCTTTCTGGAGAGTAATCTGGAATTATACCCAAAGGGTAACAAAAATCTGCATACCCTTTGATTCAAAAATACCACTACTGGATCTATACCCTGAAGGGATGATTAAAAAGGGTAAAAACATCATTGTACAAAAATATTCATAGCAGCCCTGTTTGTGGTAGCAAAGAATTGGAAATCAAGTAAATGTCCTTCAATTGGGGAATGGTTTAACAAACTGTGGTATATGTATGCCATGGAACACTATTTTTCTATTAGAATCCAGGAGGGTTGGGAATTCAGAGTAGCCTGGATGGGTTTGCATGAACTGATGCTGAGTGAGACCAGAACAACCAGAAAAATTTTGGACACCCTAACAGCAACATGGGGGTGATGATCAACCTTGATGGACTTGCTCATTCCTTCAGTGCAACAGCCAGGGGCAATTTGGGGCTGTCTAGGATGGAGAATATACTTTATTTTTCTTCCTTAAGAATATGAATTCTCTCTTATCACATTCAACTGAGATCAAAGTATACCATGGAATCAATGTAAAGACTAACAGACTGCCTTCTGGGCAGGGGGGGGGGAGGGAAGCAAGAATGGGGGAAAAATTGTAAAACTCAAAATTAATAAAAGCATTTTTAAAAAAATGTAGTCACACAGAACATAATAGTCAAATTGTAAAAGTAACTGTAACCTCAACCCACCAAAAAGGAAAAGCTGAAGAAAAATATAGTAAAAATAAAAGTGTGCTTCAATCTGCATTAAGATGCTATCATACTCTCTCTTTGGGGATGGATATTATTCTTTATCATAAGTCCTCCAGCATTGCTGAGAAAAGGAAAGTCTTTCCTCAGCTGATCATCCTGAAATATTGCTGTTATTTTGTATACAGTACATTTCCCATTGCATTTGATCATGTAAGTCTTTCCAGGTTTTATTGAGAGCATCCTGTTCATCCTTTCTTATAGCAGAATAGTATTCCATCATAATCACATACCACTTCAACCATTCCTCAATTAATGGGCACCCCCTTTATTTCCAGTACCTTGTTACAAGAAAAGAGTTTCTATAAATATCCTATTACATATAGGTTCTTTTCCTTCCTGTTTTTCATCTCTTCTGGACCTGATCGTGGCGATACTAGGTCAAAGGGCAGGCATGCTCATATAACCTATAGTTTCAAATTGTTCTACAGAATTGTTGAACCATTTCACAACTCCTCCATCATTAATTTCTAATTTTCCCTAAATTCCTTTCAATATTTGTCATTTTTTCTTTCTGTCCTATTAGCCAGTCCAATAGCTATAAGGTAGTACCTTAGAATTATTCTCTTATTGTTTCTCCAATCAATAGACTGAGGACATTTTGTTTTTACTATGGTTGTAGATACCATTGATAATTTCATCTGAAAGATGTTAATATCTTTTGATCATTATCAGTTGAGAAATGGCTCTTAATTTTTTGGGTTTTTTTGGGGTTTTTTTGGTGTTTTTTGTAAGGCAGTTGGGGTTAAGTGATTTGCCCAGGGTCACACAGCTAGATAATTATTAGGTGACTGAGGCCAGATTGGATCCTCCTGACTCCAGAGCTGATTCTGCTCTAAGAATGGCTCTTAATTTCTAGAAATTTGACTTATGTTTTGGAAATGAGGTTTTTATGAGAGAAACTTTGTTCAATAGTTTTGCCCTACAGGTTACTATTTCAAACTGCATTTCCCTCCATTCTATTTTCCCACTGCCATTTATTCTCTCTCTCTCTCTCTCTCTCTCTCTCTCTCTCTCTCTCTCTCTCTCTCTCTCTTCACCTATTTCTTGTTCAAAAGTATTTTGCATTGAACTCCTCCCACAAACTTTCCTCCCTTCTATCATCTCCCCCAACTTGCTCCAATTCCTCTCATCTCCTACTTTCCTCTAAGGCAAATTAGATTTGTATAACCAATGGAGGGTATGTTATTCTCTGAGTCAATTTTGATGAGAGTTAAATTCACTCATTCTCCCTTATTTCCCTCCCTCATTCCAATGCAAAAACTTTTTATTACCTTTTTTTATGTGAAATCTTACCCCATTCTACCTCTCCCTTTCCCTTTCACCAGAGACATTCCTCTCTCATTCATCTTTTGAATATATTTACCTTTCATATTCAACTACCACCTATGCCTTGTCTATATACATGCATATATAGATTCTAATTGCCCTAATAATTAAAATAAAAGTATATATATATATATATATATATATATATATATATATATATATTCTTTCTAGTTGCCCTAATAAACAGGTTATCAGTATCATTTTCCCATGTAGGAATATAAACAATTCAACATCATTAAGTTCCTTATGTTTTACCTTTCCTGTTTACCTCTGCACGCATCAACTGAGTCTCAAATTTGAAGATCAAATTTTTTGTTCACTCTCATTGTTTCATCAGAAAAATTTGAAAGTCTCAAATTTCATTGAATACTCATTTTTCCCCTTGAAAGGGTATGTTCAATTTTGGTGGGAAGTTGATTCTTGGTTATGGTCCAAGTTCTTTTGTCTTCCACAATATCATATCTGAAGCCCTCCAATCACTTTATGTAGAAGGTGCTAAGTCTTGTATTAGCCTGACTGTGATTCCATGATAATTGAATTATTTCTGACTGCTTTCAGTATTTTTCTACTTGACCTGGGAGATCTGAAACTTGAGTATAATATTCTTGGCAGTTTTCATTTTGATATCCCTTTAAGGAGGTAATTGGCAGATAATTTCAATTTCTATTTTTGCCCTCTGCTTCTAAAATGCTAGAGCAGTTTTCTGTGATAATTTCTTAAGAGATCATACCTATCCTCCATTTTAATCATGACATTCAGGTAGTTCAATAATTTATATATTATCTCTCTTGGATTTATTATTCAGGTCAGTTGTTTTATCAAAAAGGTACCATATTTCCCCATGTACAAGACATACCTTTTTTAAAAAAAAATTTGGGCTCTAAAAACTGGTTGTGTCTTAATCATTGGAGATTTTTGCTTTTCCCATTTTTTTGCACTTCTCTTTTGTGCTCATTGTTTTGCATTTGTTACCAGTATTAGGTTATGTTTTACCACATTCTGCCCAGAAATGGCTCAGAAAAGGTTTTCTAACACTGCTGAATTCAAGTTCAAAGTGATCCAGTTTGCAAAAGTGAATGGAAATCATGCTGCTGAGCATCATCTTGGTACTCCTCCAACTAAGAAAACAATCAGAGACTGTCTATGGAAAGAAGAAATCTGACTGAAAATGCCCTGGCAGAAGAAGGTCTGATATAGAGAGGGAATTGAAGAGATGGATTGAAGATCAAAGGGCAAGTAGAATTCCTATGTCCACAAAGATGGTTCAGCAGGAGGCAAGAAGAATTTTTTATGAAAAAGAAGTGACTGATTTCAAAAAAGAACACAGTGGTTGCTTAAAGTTCATGAAACAGAATGAACTAAGTCTGTACATGCACCAGACTTGCCCAAAAGATGCCTGAAAGCTATGAATAGATGGTCCTTGAATTTCATGATGATTAAAACTTGAGTTCAATAACTATGTAAATATTTTTTTTTCAAATTTTGGGTCCCAAAATTAAGGTGAATCTTATAGATGGGGAAATATGGTATTTCACATTTTCTTCTAGTTCTTCATTTTTTGGTTTTGTTTTATAGTTTCTTGATATCTCACAAAATTATCACCTTCTCTTTGCTCAATTCTACATATTAAGAAATTATTTCCTTCAGTGAGCTTTTTTATCTCCTTTTCAATTTGACTGGTTCTACTTTTTAAAGTATTCTCCTCATTGATTTTCTTTTGGACTTCTTTTAACATTAGGCACACTGTTTTTTGAGATATAAATTTCTCCTATTTTTTTCTTTTTGGTATCTCCACTAAACTACTGACTCTGCTTTCATTATTTTCCCTCATTACTCTCCTTGCTCTTCCCAGTTTTTCCTCTACCTTCTTTACTAGATTTTTAAAATTCTCTTTGAGCTCCACCATGGCCTGAGACAAATTCATATTTTTCTTGGAGGCTTTGGATCTACAAACTTTGGTTTTGTTATCTCCTATTGAGTGTGTATTTTGATCTTCCTGATGACCATAGTAACTGTCTATTATCATATTTTTCCCTTCTCTTTGCTCATTTCTCCACCTTATAGCTTGATCTTAGCTATTTTTGAGAGAAATTTATATGACGCTATACTGGCTTTCATGGGTTTTTAAAAATTCATGTTTCATCCTAGAGACAATAGAAATACCTTTGGAGTTAACTGAGGATAGAATTCTTGTCAAAGTCACATTTAGGAAAATCATTTTGGCAGCTGTGTAAAGGATCAACTGAAATGAGGAGAAACTAATTGCTATAATCCAGGTGAGAGAATTTGGATACAAAAATGGGAACTTCATGAGAATGGAGTGAATTCAAGGAACTTGGTGGAGGTTAGAAATGAAAAGAATTAGAGACTGATTGAATATTAATACTAAGAGGTGCCCCTAAGTGGAATTGGCTGCTTCTGGTTGGCATGGATTCTGTGTCATTTGAAACTTTCAGGCAGAACAGGAAAATATTCTAATAATGGAAGAAAAAGCATTAACTTTTAAGACATTTCATTGACCAGAAGAACTCTATTAGTTCTAAGATTTCATGTCTCCCTGACTATAGCTGGGGACTTCAACTACAGCTTATGATGGGTTTATGCTTTCACCACTGTTACAAATCCAAATAGGAAGGAAAATAGCTATATCCTAGCTAGTAGTATGCTGTTAAATATTTAGCAATCGATTTTCAAGGAAGGAAAAAAAAAAATGTGGTTCCTTCACTTTGAGTTGGTCTTTATCAATATATTATTTATTACTTTGTTAAGTCTAAAAAAGTTCAGCAAAATAATTAATCAAGGTCTGATGTGAAATATTTGTTGATTTCTGACTATGAAAGATTTAGTACTGAAGATTTAGTACTGAGTTCATAGGAGTAGATTTCAGCACACACACCTGATCTGAAGTAATTAAAAATGGAAAAAGTTTAGTAGGGAAATTGAAAAAAGAAAACTTCTAGACAGAACAGATCTCAGATTCTAATCATCTCTGATCTTTATCCCCTTCTCTGCCTACCATGAAAGAGTCATTCATCATGTGAAAAAGAAGCAACCCTGGACATTGAGTGAGAACCATCGGTTTGAGTATCAGCTTCCATACTTATACAATTTTGGGTTGGTCATTTGACATTCACGAGGTCCAATTTTCTTATATCAGTCATTTAGCATTTATTTAGTACTAGAAATGTTCTGAACACCGGTCAAATACTGAATAGTCATGAATGACCTCCCCTACTTAACTCATAGGATTGTTATGAGGACAATGTTCTTGAAAATTCTTTGAAAACCCAAAGGAATTTTAATTTGAATTATTTTTATTACTTTATCTTATCATCTTTCCCCATGGGGTTCAAACTTTATGGTCCTGGGCCAAGTTACTATCCTACTATTATTTTTTTTATCTTTAAAGTTCTAAAAAACCCAATATTCTAGTAGATAAAATA
Organism: Macrotis lagotis; assembly: GCF_037893015.1. Lineage (NCBI taxonomy): Eukaryota > Metazoa > Chordata > Mammalia > Peramelemorphia > Peramelidae > Macrotis > Macrotis lagotis. Next base: position 173,930,699 of record NC_133663.1, on the reverse strand, counting down.
CTTGTTATTGCAAAAAATATAACTATAACAATAGTAACTGAAAGGACAATAGAAATGAATATCTCTCATCCTTTTTTTCCCAAGTGACTTTGATCTCATGTGCTAAACTTATTTTTCATAGTTTTTTGTTGTATGTAGCTTAGAGACTGAGTACTTCATATATTTTAAAATGCTATTACTAAGGTTTTATGGATCAATATTATGTCTGAGAAGTTGTGAACAGCAGTTTGATCTCTCATAATACTCTAGTTTCCATATACTTTCTTTTGTTTTGTTGTTGTTGTTGTTTTAGGTTTTTGCAAGGCAAACGGGGTTAAGTGGCTTGACCAAGGCCACACAGCTAGGTAATTATTAAGTGTCTGAGACCAGATTTGAACCCAGGTACTCCTGACTCCAGGGCCAGTGCTTTATCTACTACACCACCTAGCCACCCTTCCATATACTTTCTTAGGTTGTTGAGTATATTTTGAGGACTGTATTTGTAGTCCAGAATCTCTGACAATCACTAGCTATGTGATCCTGGGCAAAGTCACTAAACTTTGTTTACCTTAATTTTCTCATCTGCAAAATGAACTAGAAAAGGAAATAGCAAACCACTTCAATTTTTTTTCCCAAGAGAATTTCAAATTAGTTCATAAAGTATTTTATATATATTGAAAAACAACTGAAGAACAAGAAATTAGCTGATGTGAAATAGTCTTTCACCATTCTCTGAAAAAAAGTGACCTTCTAATGGAAAATTCTAGCTACCAAGTCATGCTTTAATAGATATTCATTAAATGCTAATTCCTAATAATCTTCAGAAGACATATTGAGATATTTCCATTGTTTCCTTGAACAAGCTGCATTGAACAATGTATTGACTCCTTAGAGAAAACTGTATATAATTTCTAGTGGCAATGATCAGCTGAATTATTTTCATAGATCCACTTCCAAAAAGAAATTTATGAATCCATAATTTTTCAATTTTTTTGAGATCTGAAAACTTCAGTCAATACTTTAATTAATTAATTAATAATGGTAGCAATCAGCAGCCTACAATAGTTACTATCACTTCTGGAATATCACCTTTGTCTTCTGTTTCTCTATGAGTAAGACAATTTGAAATCTTGTTTTGCTTATCTCTGCAGCAAGGCTGCAAATACAGAAATTACTGCACCTATAACCACTTCAACCAAATCTTGCTGATATGGCTGAATGAAGAGAAGAGACGCTTCTTTTGTATAAGTGAGAAAATTAGTCTCAGCCGTTGGTTGGTCACATTGGGTTTAATCATTTTTCACATATTTAAAGAATACTATCTAAAGATATTAATGTAAATTTTATGATACTATGAATAGTAAATTATATACATACACACAATTTAGTATTAACTTATCAAAATATTAGTTTTGGATCAAGCAGCTTAGGTTTCCAAAAATCTGAGATGTTTTTACTAATCCTATTTTTCACTAGAAGTAAAAAATATATTTTTGGCAAAAGAAAAACCAGATCCTTAAAATTTGGACATTCTTCCCCCAACATTTTGAAAGATTTCCAAACATGTCAAATAATGTTATCCAAGATAATGGTATGTTTTCCATTGGTTTTATTAGGAAACAAATGAGTAAAATATGAATATTTTTTATATTATATGCTTGTGTGCATATACCCACATATATACATGCATGTATATATTATATACATATATGTAAAACATAGATTTGCTATCTAGCCAGACATATACATATGACTATGTTTCTTATTTTATAAATCATATAATTCCTTATCAAATTAAAGATCAAAGAGTTATCCAAAGTTACCAGGGTTTACTGCCATTATCTAAATTCCACAGGAGCTCAATGCTTTTAATTTTTTTTTAAAAAACATTAAGGGGATAAAAATTATTTGGACCACCCAAGTGTGCTATACACATATAATCCCATCCATAATTCAATTTATCACTTTATGCAAAGTCCCTTCCTAGAAATATTACATGTTCACTCCTCCCCACCCCACACCTCATTCAGCTATAGATCATATAATACTAAAACTTTCTTTACCCATTGTGAAGATCAGTTCAGGACACAGAATTTCCTAAATCTTACAGTTAGAGTTAATGGAGATAGCTGCATAGAAACACTTTTCCCTTGCCCCTTCTCTCCAACCTGAGGCTGGAATAATAGAATGACTAAGGTTACTGAGGTAATGCCCATTAACCCACACTTTCAAGTTTTTATTAAGTGCTTAATATATGCCTTTGAAATGAACTAAGTACAGAGGATACCAAGAAAGTGTTCCTTCCCTCAAGAAAGTTATTTTTAATATGATAGACAATCTGTAAATAGCTAAATTTATGGAAGATAGATTCAAAAAAAGGAGGATAATCTCAGAAGTGTTAGTTGACTTATCCAGAATCAGCTAGATGATATGACTTTAAGACAGAGCTCTCTCACTCACAGACCATCTCTGAATGGCCTAAACCTTTATGCCTCCTGAGAACAATATTGGAAAACACAATGCTTTAACAACTAAGCATTTGTCTTGAAAGCTAACATATTTTTGATTTGGAGTAGGTATTGTAATTCTGTTTTTCATAGTTATTGAATGAGACTATGTTCATTCCCTAATTTTAGATGACATTTACTATTGTTGAATTGCACTAAGAATGGAAATAAAGGGAATGGAAGAAAATATAAGTTTATATTTATTTATTGTAGAGAAGAGGAAAGCACATTGAAAAATGTTTCTACTTAGTTTCTTACAGTTCATCTGCCTGGGTGATACCTTTTACAGCTGCATCTAGGTTTAAGAAGAAAGGGAAGTGGGAAGAGTAAGTGGAAATAATAATTGCACCTACTTGCCAGGATTGTTGTGAGGATCAAATGAGATAATCTTTGTAAAATATGCAGTACATGATGTCTGGCACATAGTAAGCATTATATAAATTTTAGCTATTACATATAAATATACACATAATAAATAGATATGTATTTATGTATATAAATATACATACCTACATAGGAATATATATATATATGTATATATATACACACATATATTTCAAGTATCTTATTTCATAAAGATGCTGGGGAAAAAATTAACTTATTATGATTTATTTACTTACTGGATTAACTATGGAAATTTTAAAATCTTAGTTTAGTGTTTTCCCCATCCATTGTGATACTTTGGACTGGAGGTTCTTAATCATTCTGGGGTCATGTGTTTCTCTTTAAATCCAGTATAACCCATGATCTTCTTAAAATAATATTTTAATGATGAAATTAACATACCAGATTATAAAGAAAGCTAATTGTTAGAAAGCTAATAATTATCTATCTATATACATGTGTGTATATATATATATAGATGCATGTATATATGTGCATAAATATGTGTGTATCCATATATATATATTATATAATTTATTTTACTAAATCTAACAGATCCCAGGCTAATATTCCTTTTATTAGGGAATTTAGACCATGATAAACAAAAATATCTAGAATCTGAATTTAACTTTTAAATCCTAAAATGTATTTTAAAAACCAATCATAATGAGGGTTTTTTTAATATTAATGTTTCCTCTCTATAACATGGAAAATTGAGAATTCATTTTCTATTCATTCAATATTATGTTACTTGCTATTGTGAGAGTGCTATTTTTTCCCTTCTTTCTCTCTGGAGGATTTTATTAACTGAAAAGATAATGTGCCTAGAAAGCAATTTAGTATTTCTTTTGGCCTCAAGCTTCCATTTGCAGGCACATTGAGAATAACATCACTAGAGAATCTCTGTACATAAAAGAAAAGCTAACTGCTTTGCTAGTTGATCACTTGCCCAACTTTAGGACTGCCAATTTTCCAAGAGTGCCAATTCTATACAGGCAGAGGGAGAGAAGTTGGTAATAGGGAAGAAAATCTAGATTCATGGCATTAATAGCTACAAGTACAGTTCAAAGCCAGAACCAATGAGGTAGGGTTGGCATAATTCCTGGAAACTCAGTCCTTCTAGTCCTAGCTTTTCCTCTTCCCATCTGTTTCTTCCTTCATCTAGAAGAAAACCTAATTTGGCTTCTCCATTCTTGTTGCCTGACCTCCTCTATTTGGTTGCATGGAACAAATGATGATTATAGAATTACAGATGCCAGTAACCTAAAGTAATCAATCCAGGTATTGTCTAGCATTCAATATATGTACTGGAAGAAGGAGGTAGAACAGGAGGGACTGAAAAGGCAAAAAGAACCTGGAGACTTCAGTGGTGCAGTGGAAGCAAATACTAGATGGAAATATAAGTTGCTATCTTTGTTCTGTCAATTATTTCCTCTGTAACTAACCTTTTCTTCGTGTTTCCTCATTTGTATAATGAAAAGGTTGAACTCAGTGACCTCCAATGTCTCTTTCTATTCTGAAATCTATGATCCTGTGATATACAGATAAAGAAGTCAAAGTGTGGGACAAGTAGAGTTTTGAGCATTCCATATTTTTCTCTCATTAAATAGTATTTTATTTTTATGGGAGAAGAGGAACTCTATAGAGTACAAAATTCTTAATGCTCATTTATGCAAAAAACTGTAGGTACAGGTAGCATGTGTAATAATGTCAAACTCAAAAATGAATTTCCTACAGATTACATTTTGAATGGGAATGGGACAAATTAACATTGTTTTTATTTTTTTTTAATTAAGCATTTTCCAATTGCACATTAAACTGCATTTTTTGTTTTTTAGGATTTTGGAAGGCAAATGGGGTTGTGGCTTGCCCAAGGCCACACAGCTAGGTAATTTATTAAGTGTCTGAGGTCATTTAAACTCAGGTACACCTGACTCCAGGTCCAGTGTTCTATCCACTACACCACCTAGCCATCCCTAAACTATTTTCTACACAGAGGAATAGATCATAAAATTTGGATTCAGGAAGAACTGAATTCAAAATCTGCCACAGACACTAGCTGGGAATAAACTTCTCAGGGTCTCAGCTACTCCAATTGGACATTGTACTTGATGACCTCAAAAGTACTTTGGGGTTCTAAATCTATGATCCCCTGAAAGGAGATGTCAAACAATTAATCCTTCTTCCTTAAACCCTTTATAAAGTTCTGGATTTAGCCTAACTGATGTGATGTAAACCATTTGAATGTAAAAGAAATAAACCTTTAAACCTCAAACTGTTATGTGGCTACATTTACAGGAAATGGCAACATCCCAAGAGCTAAAACGTATTCTCAGCATCTACCTTGGCATTCAGGGAAGAGGCACTTAACAACAAACTGAAAATAAAAACAAAATCTGATCTGCTAAGTTCTATAAGAACGGAAATAAAAATTATTTTTTTTAGTCTCTAGGGTAGTGAAAAATAATGCATTATCCATAATGTAAAGTCCTTTATAATAATAGCCACATGTCTCATTAGACTATTGTTAAATCTCCTGTAAAAAATTGCAAGTCTTCAGTAAATTATTTATTTAAGACATGAGTTTGCTATAAATATTATAAAAACACTGATTATAAGGCTAAGGGTATTTGTTCACTGGGTTTAAAGTTGCTCTTTTCAAAGTTTTCCCCTTTAACCTGATTTTATCAATTAAATGTGGGATCTGATTATCACTCTAGCACATATTTTAGGGAAATAAAGTGAAATTCTTCTTGCTAACATTCACAGCTGTTCAGAGAAAGAAAAAAAAGCTCTAACTCATTACTATTTAAAGGAAATTATTCTTTGCAAGAATTTACAATTAGGATATAGGCCACCTCTTAGATGCTACAAGAGGTGTATGAGTATATCTTCTTCTAAAATATTGTGGAAATTCCAAGATCCTTTAACTTTAAAATCCTGGCATATAAAAGAAATAGCTAAGGATGAGAAATGCAAAATTTATATTTTATTTTTAAAAAGTAGAACTGATGTTCAAACTAAGCCAAAAGGTAGATGAGATCAGGGGTTTGGTGAATTTATAATTCTTAAAGGTATGTTGAAAAATATATCTCTACCTCTAGCCATCAAAACAAACCTAGATACTTTAATAAATTTGTCTTAAGTTGATGTTTCTATAAAATATATGGTTGAATTTACTTGCTAATTCATCCAACTATGGGTGGTATTTACTGGGACTAATATGAATGTGGTTTCAAAAAGATGCACTTCTAAATTAATCACTTATGACAAATTTTGGTTTTGTAATCAGAGTATTTCTGTGGTCTATATGATGTGATGGAGTATGCCCACAGTTAGTTTGACTTGGGAAGGAGGGAGAAAGAAAAAAATATAGTAGTACCCTATCCCACTTTTAACCTGATCCCTAAATGTGGCAAAGCAAAAACTGGTATAGGGAAGCAGCTTTTCACAAATCTAGACTTCTATTAGTTCTAAGGTACCTGAAATTATGCAGAGGTTTGGAATTGTGGAGGGAATTATTTAAATACAAATAATTGAGTATAAAGGGAAGATTACTCAAACTTAGGGCTGAGACTGTGGATGATGTGGGGGTATTTTCCTCTCAAATTATTTTACTTTGAGATGTTTCCTTTTCCACTAATATTCCTAGAAAGACCTGAAAATCTAAGGAAAACGAAACATCTCTCAATGTCCATCTCTTTCTACTATAGGCCAACTCTCATTCCTGAATACAGAGAACTTCATAACAGTAAAACTCATGCCCTGAAAGGTGGTCATCCTTAGGTATTTTGATAATTCTAGTCCTGGAAATCCTTTAGCTGATGGATATTCAAGTCTGAAGAGAGAAACTTTTACAGTAATATTCATAATAATTGATATTACTTCTAGAGTAGAACAAAAGACTTTAATGTAAAGTTTTGAGTGTGTTCTCTTGCTAACACCTCTAATTTGAAGAAATACATTCCTGACTCTAAATTTTTTTTGAGATTGACAGATTTGTCTTTGCCAGTTAAATTATTTTTCATAGAATGATGAAAAATACTAAAAACCAATTCTGGCTGAGAAAGGGACATTGGTAAGCCCCAATCAATTCTCTCCTCATGTATCTGGGTCTAAGAATCAAGATGAACATTTAATTTTAAGTTTCATTGGTTTACTGAGGCTAATGTCTTTAAGTTTTATTTCATCCTTGGTAAAGATTTAGAGTAGATAATAGTTGCCTTATAACTTCATATTACCTGTGGTGTATGATTTCCAGATATCTTGTCAATGAACTGGAGTTTTGCACTTTCAAAAGGAAAAAAATAGAATTGTCGGTTTGATCCCATCACAGACTTTCTTGGATTGCCCTTCTACTGATTGTATTCACCTATTTAAGGCTGATTTAACATTTAGACATGTCCCTTCAGACATAAGCAATCTGATAGCATTCTTTCCCTGCTTGAGGGCTTGTGAATTTTTCAGAATCATTACCACATCAGAAGTAACTTCTAACGTACAAGTCCTACCATCTAATTCAGTGGGTACCTCATCTAGGATCATATAGAAAATGATGAATCAATCATATTCCCATGGGCCCCCACCATGCTGATTAAGTCATACTTGAAAGAAAGAATTTAAGAAGTTGTCTCATTGAGCCTCCTCATTTTATAGATGAGAAATATGATAACCAAGGAGACTAAAGGACAGTGTTCAATCAGTTTATAGTTATAGCAGAGTAGCATCATTTGTCTCTCCAATAATTTCAACTAAATCTCTCTAATGCTTAATCGTTTCTGAGTGAGCTTGCAGTCCCACATTTTATTTATGTGTCATAATGCATACTTTTCCTGATACTAGTTTTAGCAGAAGCTGCTTCCCCTTCCAGCTACCATATAGAAACAACCATCATGAACAAACTAATGTGTTTCAAGTGAATGCATTTTCAGAGTGTTAAATGTCTAAAATGCACTAAGACTTTTGAGATGCCTTGTATTTCAATATGTAATATTTTTTGAGAAAATCTTTGCTTTCCAATCAGAAGGATTGAAGAATACCAGTGATGGAGGATTCTGTGGAGGAATGAGTTTTAGGACTGAAGTGGTTTTGCAGAATGAAGAGTATTCTAAGAGGAAATGAAGAAAAGTTGATCTGAGCTTCCTTCTTAAATGGAGGTTCTGGAAAGAAACATCTCCATCCTCTAAAAAGAAGGAAACAGGAGCCCCAGAGGAAGAGGGTATTGACATCATCTAATGCAGTTTGTATCTTAAACTAGAATCCCCTTTATACCATTTGTGGCAAGTCATATAGCATTTACTAGAAAACATTTGGGTATGGAGTAGGGGAAGGGACAACTTCTTACTGCCTTCTCAGATATGACTTTGCTTATGAATGGTTTTAATTATTTAGAAAGCCTCTTCTTTCCCTTTATATTTAATTTAAACTTATCTTTAAACCTTTATACCTTTACTTCTAGCTTTGACCTTTGGAAACAAGGAAAACAAAGATATCTGTGTCACCAAAACCTATTTTTCTGAAGATGAACTACCAAGTGTTTTAGACAAGCCTAGACAATATGGTTTTAAGGCTTTTCACCAGCTTGGTTAGTCTCTGACAACCCCATTTTATTTATGCCTTACCTAAAATGTAATACCCAAAACTGATCAAAGTATAGTCTGATAAAGAAATAATATTATCTACCTGTCACTATCTACTATTTTAATTCTAGACACTATGATTCTCTGACTGTAACCTAAGGTCAAATTATCATTTTTGACTGCCATATCCAATTTGATTTATATTGATCTGGTAGTTCAATATAATCCTAAAATTTTTCTCAAAAGTGCTACTATTTCCAGACTTCTCCAATCCTGAAATTGCTAACTTTTTTTTGGTATCCTAATATAGAATGTTATACCTTTAAATCATTAAATTGTCCATTGTTAAATTTGGGTTAGCTTTCTGACCTGCCAAAATCTTTTGGGATCTGTTATCTAACTTTGTTAGCTTACATTTTAACTATCACTTTCAGCTTTTATCTATTTGATAAACCAGAATTCTGCCTAACAGCTGCCTAACAGCTAGTTGAATCTAAGGTTTTTCTCTAAGAAAGCAAAAAACAACAAATTAATCAAAGTTAGGACCAATTTGATTGTACTCTATAGATATTATTGATAGATTTTATTATTTCTTGAGATTTAGATTAATTTCAAATAGGATCATTCAAAAATAGCTTGAGCTGTATTATATATCTGTAATATAGAAAAATACTAATTTTTGTAAAATTTAAAGCATTATTTTTCTACAGTGTCTAACTTTATTTAAAAAACTGGTTTTGATTTAAGCCTATGGATATAAAAATGAAATCAAATTGGCCAATATTAACTCCTGTGGGGTTATGGAAAAAATGTAGAAGCCAATAGTAGATTAAAGGCACACACTTGGTATGCATGTAGTCAGATCCCCCAATGCTCCCTTGTTACCAACTGGAACTAGCAAACTAATTAGGAAAATTTCTTTATACAATATTAGTAAACAAAAGGTATTTTCCCCTTGCCATTCTGGTGATTTTCAATTTAAGAATTCTTTGGATCTTTTCTTTGGATCACTCATTTCATTAAATGTACTTCTGTCTTCTATAGTATTTATTTTTATAACTTTTGTTTTATTTCTTCTCTCAATCTTTGTAATTCAGAACCAGGGTGAAAGAAAATTTAGTATATGAAATGACATACCTTGGGTGGAATTAGGTTCTTGTTACCAAGTTGATAGTATTCATACAAAAATCCTTTTTCTTAATTTTTGTTTTGTTTTTCATTTTTGTTTTTGTTTTTCCCTCCAGAGAACATTAACCCAGTTCCTTGTTTGTTTCTGGAAACGTTGTCTCCTTAGGCCTGCATGTGAATCAGACACTAATTTTATAGGTTTCATTACCTATAGACCTATAGAATTTTGGCCTTTTGGATTTCTAAAAGAGATGATTTACTTGTGCTTAGTACCCTATTTTTCCTGAAATCACTAAGATAGGTGCTAGACATAGTGAAAGGATCAGATTGACTTGAACCTACTACAACTCAAAAACTAATGTACCAGTCCTAACCTCCTCAGTAACTGGAACTTTATATGGGCAACCTCACCTCTGGCCAGGTGCATTTTACTGAGGAAAAATGGTATACTGGTACTCTATTAGTATATAAATACTACTGAGAAACTATACATACACTATCATGAAATAGCAACAAATAAGTTCAATTTTATGACATGAGACTAGATGATAAAATGGAATTCCCTGCATTGATTACTGTGAAAACTTTTGAAAATTATTACTTGAGGAAATCCAGAAGCTTAGTCACTTTCTCTTTCTTATTATACTGCATTAAAATGCTCTTAATCTTCTCAAAATACATTGCTCCTTGTATATGAACCTTCTCTTCTTAGTACTTTTCTTAATTTATTTGGATTGTTGCTGACACAGAGTAACATATAAGTAAATTTTATTTAAAATATCATGTAATAAAATCCAATAGTGACATATAAGTACCTGGTTTATTTAAAAGCATCATGTAGTAAAATTCATGGTCTGGGATCTAGAGCTCAGATTTTAAAAAATAATAATAATTTAAAAGAGTTCTAAAAGAGAAATCAGAAAGTGCTTTAGGAACCAGCTCTCCAAGATATTTTATAACTGGCATATCAATAGTTTAAAATGTTTTGTGTATGTATGTATGAGTATCTGTGTGTGTGTGTGTGTGTGTATTTGTGTGTGTGTCTGAGTGTGTGTATGTGCATGCATAATTATCTCTTGGTGAGTGTGTTAGTTTTTCCATTTGGTGAGATATGAGGAGGTGATATGATTTTTATTATGCAATATAAATTTTAATTTGGGATAATAAAGTCCTACTTTATAGTAGTAACTTAGAGGTCTATTTGCCCTTTAAGAAGAAATAGATCTTAGATAGTTTTATTAACAATAAAGGCAGTGTAAGAGGCAGAATTCAAGTTAAGCTATTTAAAACTCTAAAGGATGAAATTCTTAAAGTACTGCGCTTAATATGCCAGCAAATTTGGAAAATTCATCATTTATCTGTGCAATAGAAAAGATGAGATTATATCCCAATCCTTAAGAAAGGAGTTGACAAAAGAATATTCAAATTATGGAGCAATTATACTCATTTCACATTCCAGTATGATTATGCTTAAGATTCTGTAAGCTATGATTCAGTAATGTGACCAGGGAATTACCAGAAGAAAAGGTTTGTTTTTGAAAAGACAGAATTAGAAACCAAATTGCCAATAATCAATAATTAGGGAGAAAACAAGGGAGTTCCCAATAAACATATATTTCTGTTTACCTTTGACTATGCAGATCACAGCAAAATAGGTCAAGTTCTCAGAGAGAGGGGAATACAAAATCATCTTATTGGTCTCCTGAGGCACATATCAGGAAGCAATTAGAACTGAACATAGAACAATTGATTGGTTTAAGATTGAAAAAGGAGTACAAAAAGGATGTATGTTGTTACTTTATTTAATAGTATATGTAGAGCATGTCATATGAAATGCCAGAAACTGTTGTTAAAATTGCTATTATTAGAGTAGAAATATGAATTGTCTCAAATATGCATATGACACTACTCTGGTGACAGAAAGTAAAAAAGAATTTAAAAATCTCTTGATGAGAATAAAAGAAGAAATTTTAAAAGTTGATTTTTGAAACAACAAAACAAAAAACAAAACAAAAATAAGATCATGACAGTTGGTCTCACCACTTCCTAATAAATAGAAGGAAGAGAAGTTGAAACACTATCAAATTTATAGTCTTGGGATAAAAGATGATGGTGGCGACTGCAGCCATGAAATTAAAAGACAATCGCTTCTTGAAAGAGAAACTAAGGAAAAACTATACAGAATACCAAAAGGTAGAGACATCATCTTATGAACAAAGGTTCAAAATTATGATTTTTCCAGTACCAATGGTATAGCAGTGATTGTTCAATTTTAAGGAAAGCTGAGCATTACAGAACTGATCATTTCAAATTCTGAATCTCGAGAAGAATTTTGAGAGTCACTTAGCAAGGACATCAAATTTGACTATAATTCTAAAAAATAATAATTATTCAGACTAATTCATTGAAATATCAAAGACTAAAGATGAAACTGAAATGGTTTGACCACATGTTCAATAAAAATGGAATTCATTGGAAAAGATCGTAATGTTGGGAAAGATTAGAGGCAAAAAAAAGAAAGAAAAATGTCAGAAGATGGAATGTATAGATGGTGTCTTGGAAGCAATGAACATGAGCTTGGTCAGACTGGAAGACTGGGCCTGGTGTGCTGTGATTCATAGAGTCAGATACAAATAAAAATAAAGAACTGAATAATAGAAACAAATAATTTCATAGTTTGAAAGAAACTGTATATCAAAATTATTTTATTTTTCTCTTTTAAGTTTATACAAATTGAATATTCTAAGAATGTTTTGCATAATGCTCTATGCACAATAGGTGTTTATCAAATGTTTGTTGAATTCACTAAAGCCATTTCAAAATTAGGTTTGTGTTGGTTTACTTTTTTCTATTATTTCTAATACTTTCATCTAGTTGTTTTGATCATCTATATTTTTATTGGAAAGTGGATTTGTTGTCTGGCTTAAGATCAGAGATTATATAAAAATATGAATCCTTATCTAAACATATAGCAGTTCAAAAAAAATGTAGCCAAAATTTTTAAACAGTTGTGCTTTCATCATTTTTTCTGAAGAATTTTAGTAATTCCTTAAGATTATTTCAAAGTTTTAGCTCATATGCTTCCTAATGGAGGGATTAGATTATTTTAAAAAAAAGATTTCATCAATACTGGAAATTGCTGGGGGGGGGAATCCCAATTTACTCATATAGGTAAATGCTTTGCAAGTTAAAGTATTAAGAGAGTGGTCTAGGAAAAAAAATATATATATATATATATATATATATTACATAAACATACATAAAAATACAAATGTAATCATTGTGTACCTAGAATTAACAACCTCTAAAACATAGTTAAAATATATTAACAACAACAATAAAGAAAAATAGATTAGACATGAAGTTTTATTTCTTTGGGATTTACCTACCACCATAGGATAATTAAGACTATTTCAGAATGATCTCATTAAGATGAGAAAGATCAGAAAATTTATTCAATAACAAGGGGAGGAGAACAAAATATACATAACAAGAGTAGATAAATCTTTAACTTTCCAGGAGACCATTCCATTAATTTGAACTCAATGAAACATCCTTTTACAAAGCTTATTTTCCTTAAGGGAGGTTACACTTTTTTGAATTTAAGTAACAGTAGGGCAGGGTGAGTACTTGTTTTTATGGTCAAAAGGTGGATTATATTTTTTCTTGGTTTGAGGAGGGCCAGACAAGATTTCCAATTATAAAGGGATAAAGAGGTATGACTAGTCTTCCTTTCAAAGTTTAAGGATGACACATTAAGGAGGGTAGGTCTTCCTTTCAAGAGCTAAGGAGGGCTCATTCCATTCCTCATAATAGTTAAGAAAACATCAACCTTTGACCAGAAAAATAGTTATGAGAGCATATAGTAATTATTACATTTTTTAGCAGCATGCATGTATTTATCCTAAAAGCTGGAAAACTTTAAAATATAGGATTAAAATAAAATGACAGAAAATATAGGTTAGACATGAAGTTTTATTTCCCAGGATCTGACACTAACCTATAGGTAAAGGTCATTCTGGTAATGACCAACTTCAATTGAAGGAGAACAGAAAACTTTTACAACAGCAAAGGTGGAAGGAACAGAATATATAAAAAAAAAGAGTAGACAAAACCTTAAATTCCTTGGGATATCATTCTCACATTCAATATCAAAGAGAAATCTGAAGTTTAAGTATTAGGAGGACAGGACTACTTTCCAAATTTAAGGACACAATTCTTTCTTGGATTAGAGAGGGCAGAATAAGTCTTCCTTTCAAGGTCTAAAGGAGGACACATTCCAGTCCTCAAAATACCTAAGAAAATACCTTTGATCAGGAATATAATTGTGAAAAATTTATAGCAATAATTATTATTACATATGCATATATGTATTCAGGGTATGAAGTTAGGAGTAGAATAGGAGGTCAGACAATGCCTTATTTCTTCATTCAATATACAAAATGGCAAGTCTTGGTTCCTTAGGGTCTTTTTTTTAACCCCCCAAACAGATATCTATATCTATATCTACAATATGCATGTTTACACTTATGTGCCTTTATATTTGTATTCATTCACATGCATATCATATAAGGATGATAGACTATATTCAGATAATATCTGTCCATTGATCCATTGATCTATATCTGTCTCCGTAGATTTATACTTGATTCCCTATTCCTGGCCTGCTGGTGTGCAGGTCTAAAGTCCAAGAAGGAAGCTCTGAAAAGTTCTTGGATTTTTCTACTCAGATAACCAAGAAGCTCTTTGAAGAACCTTACCATTAAACTCTGGAGTCAAACAATTCTTAATGGCAAGGCCTTTTAAGAGAGGGTGGAACTAAACCAGATCAAACCAAAACAAACAAAATGTTCTAACCTGCCTGGTGGGGTTGTTCCTTATGAACAGACCACAAGCCAGCAGACTTGGATGGTTATTTCTTTTACCTCAGGGGATTGGCCAGCAGTTGAGGAATGGCTCAACAAATAGCCATAAATAGATGTAATGAACTATTATTGTATTGTGAAAAATATAAAAACAAGGAAACCTGAGAAGTCTCCATGGAACCAAAGCAAAGCAATTTATAGAATAATTGCAATATTGTAAAGAAAAAAAAAACTTCTTGGAAAGGTTTAACAATTTTGTTCAACTTGGACTCCAAAGGACCAGTTGTGAAGCTCTGATAGAGATAAATCCATGTTTTATGCTTGGTCCTCTGTAATATAGGTACACCCTTTTCAGAAAGGGTTAAGCAATTAGTTTTGTTTGACTACACTATTTGTTAAAATGAAGATCTTTTAAAAAAGAGAACAAAGGAATTTGAGAGAAGAGAGGGTTAATGATAATGTGAGGAGAGAGGACATGAGCGACAAGTGTTTATGAAACATTTAAAAGGGTGCAGAGTAGAGAACAAATAGTGATTCAGTTAAAAGAAAAGAAAGACATCTTTGAAATTAATTTATCAAATATTTTTAAAAGAGTAAGTTACATGTATATGCCATCTTTTTTGTTATTTGAGGTGTGTGTGTGTGTGTGTGTGTGTGCATGCATGTGTGTGTGTGTTTGTGTGTTTCTCATATAAGATTTATGTTTCTTTTGGGGGTGTATCTATAGGTAGATCACAGGGAGGCATGGATAAATATAACTACCCTCTCCTCTATTCAACCTTAAGGGAGACTTTGATTTCTGCCAGGTGGTGAAATAGGAGATTGATGCCAGAAGCTAGCCACAATGTTCTTGTCTGAAAAAGGATATTAGACTAGAGTTATATCTATCTCTCCTCTCTACAGATTACTTACCCTTAATAGTATAATATATATATAGATAGATAGATAGATAGATAGATAGATAAAGTTAGTATTAGTGTAATAATACCTTGAGTACCCAAGCACTCTGTGAAATTCTCTTCTTATGAAATTCAAGTTACTCAAAGACCACATGAAGTGAATAGCAAAAATCAAATAGACCCATTTATCCAAACTCATGGTTAAAAAAACAAAAAGAATTATACTGATCAGCTAGGTAGGGCAGTTAATAGAGCACCTGCTTTGGAATCAGGGGGACCTAAATTCAAATGTGACCTCAGATACCTAATAATTGGCTAGCTGTGTGATCTTGGGTAAGTCACTTAGCCCCATTGCCTTGCAAAAACAACAACAACAACAAAAAAATTATGCAGATGAATACCATAGTAGATAATACACAGAGTGATTGAGCTTGAGAGAGGTGGGAAAGAAAGAAAGCTAGGGAAGAGGGAGAGATTGACAAGAAACAGTGACAGAGTGCTCAGTTTTAGATCACCCAAGGGGAAATTCCATAATGTTGAAGTTTCTAGGCTAGTAAGTTGGGAATAGGTTTTGACTCCTTTATATAATTGCTTCTTTCCAAATTTTCTCTCAGAAGAGAATCTAAAATCATCTATCTTCTCTCTTGATGATGAAAGTTGAAAGACTTAGATCAATATAGAGCACAGAGTAATCAATCTGTACCAATAAGAGAAGTCCCACATAAATATTCTGTTTATATTTATTTAAAGAAATATTAATGTATGTTGATCATAATAAATAAGAACAATTTAGAAATGAGATTATATAAGAAATTAAATCTTTATTATACGTATTTTCCTAATTGTGGGTTTTTTATCATTTACACATTTTTATTTATTTATTTTTCCAACAACATGGAAAAGGTAGTTTTCACCAATAATTTTTATAAGGTTTTGAGTTTACAATTTTCTCCCTCTCCTCTCTTTCTCCCTCCTTCCCCCTGACAGAAGGCAATCCAATATAGTCTCTATATGTGTAATTATGCTAAACATAGATCCATATTAATCAAGTTGTGAAAGAAGTATCAAATCCAAACAGAAAAAAATAGAAATAAATATACATAATATGCAAGACAACTTTTAAAAATTGAAGATGAATAATCTTTAGGTTGTATTTAAGCAGTTTCCTTTTTGGATATGGATAGTATTTTCCATCAGGAGTCTTTTAGAATTATTTTTGGTAGATATTGTACTGTTGAACAAGTCCATCATGGAGGATCATCAATCAATGTTGCTGTTAGGGTATATAGTGTTCTTCTGGTTCTCCTCATTTCACTCAGCATCAGTTCATGTCAGTCTTTCCAAAATTTTCTGAAGTCCCATCCCTCATAATTTCTATTAGAACAATATTGTTCCATCATATTCATATACCACTATTTGTTCAGCTGTTCCTCACATTATGGGCATCCCCTAAATTTCCAATTCTTTGACACTACATAAAAGAACTATGAATATTTTTGTATCTGTGGGTACTTTACCCTTTTTTGTGATCTCTTTGGATATAGACCTATTTGTGGTATTGCTAGATCAAAGGGTATGCACAGTTTAATTGTCCTTTGGTCATGATTCCAAATTTCTCTCCAGAAAAGTTGGATCAGTTCACAACTCTACCAATAGTACCACTATTCCCATTTCTTTCCTCTTAAGTCATATTGACCAAACTGATGGGTATGAGGTGATACTTCAGAGTTGTTTTAATTTGCATTTCACTAATCAATAGTGTTTTAGAATAATTTTTAATATAACTATAAAGTTTTAATTTCTTCATCTGAAAATTGCCTTTCCATATCCTTTGACCACATATCAATTGAGGAATGACTTGTTTTCTTATAAATTTGACTCAGTTCTCTCTATATTTTAAAAATGAATACTTTTTCGGAAATACTAATTGTAAAAATTCTTTCTCAGTTTAATGCATTCCTTTTAATCTTGGTTGCATTGGTTTTGCTTGTGCAAAAAAACTTTTTCAATTCAATGTAATTGAAATTATCCCTTTTGCATTTTATAATATTCGCTATCTCTTTGGTCATAAACTTTTCCCTTTTCCATAATTTTCCTAATTGACTTAAATTATTATCTTTTATGTTTAAATTCTATACCTATTTCAGCCTTATCTTGGTAAAAGGTATGAGATGTGGGTCTATGCTGAGTTTCTATTATACTTTCTTTCATTTTTCCTAGCAGTTTTTATTGAAGAATGAGTTCTTATACCAGAAGCTAGAATATTGGGGGTTTATCAAACAGCCATCTCTTATCTAGTTGATTCCACTTATCTACTACTCTTACTTAGCAATACCAAACAGTTTTGATAATTGATGCATTATAACATAATTTTAGATCTGGTATGGATAGGTCTCTTCCTTTGCTTTTTTTTCATTAATTTCCCTTCATATTCTTTATGCTTTGTTCCTCCATATAACTTTAGTTACTATTTATTTAACTAAATATTTTTTTGAAATTTTGATGCTATGGTTGAATGAGGAATTTAAGTAGAAATATCATTTATGTTTTATTAGTTCAGTCTACCCATGAGCAATTGACATTGCCCAGTTTTTTATATCTGATTTTGTATGAATAGAGTTTTATAGTAGAAGTATGTAAGTTAATGAAGTAACATCCTCTTTATATCCCAATGCTCTTCAGTATATTCTCATAAAATATTACTTTATATTTTACATTATTTTAATTAAATTATAATTACAATAATTAAAATATTGTATTTATATTTTATATTATACTCACAGAGGGCAAATGCTCATGGTGGGTCAGAAGAAGTGATATGAGAACTATGGAACTGATTGTGCAGCATGAGAGACACTGGTACAGGGCTGCCCAGTATGACATATCCTCATCAGAGAGGGTGCTTTGCTCTTTGAGCAAGGCAGAATTAAAGCAACCCAAAGGAAATGTGAGATGTATAAATTTAGAGTACCTACCCAAGATGTTCATATGGACTATTTGTGCCTGAGCTCATATTGGTCTGATCAATCACAAGACACACTGTAACTTGTCTCTAATCTAGTTATGTCAGTTTTATCTTCTTCAATAAGGAAGAATAAGAACTAAACAACTATTCTCAGGTGTTTGCTTTTATTTATCTTTGCATATCCATTTTCAACATATTTTTCTCTCTGATTTCTTGATTTATCCATGAATATACTTTACTTATAATGATGTTTCTGCCTTCTTTAATTGTGTATCCAGTTTTTGTTCAATACTCTCCTAGACGTTATCTAGCATAACCCTTGTCTAAAATATGCATCCTTTCCATAGCACCCTCATACCTGCTGTTTAGAAATTTTCTTCAATGGAAAGGTCATTACTTCCTTAGGCAAACTATTCCACTTTTAGTCAGTTTTAGTTGTTAGGCAGTAATTTTTTTTTAATGAGTAAAAATTCAACTGACTTTACCTTTAATATTTCTTTCAAATTCTACCCTTTAGATATCAGTGTTCTCTTCACTATTCTTCCCTTTTATAGAATTACTATGCATTTTTTTTGCAATGGTTTGAATCCTTGTAAGGGAAACCTATAGGGATAGCTTTTCTGTCAACTTATCCCATGATGCAAATAAAATCATGTTTATATTTCTTAACACTAAGTGCGGTTACTACCTTCTTCTTGAATATAAAAGTTAATATTATTATTAGCTTCCAAAAATTGTATAAAAAGCATTCCCCCCTAAAACTCAGGGACTTAAAATACTTTGTGCCTTATCAACTGAAATCCCAGTCTACCAATTTTGTGTACATTTTTCATGTTAATAAAAAGCCATCATACAGTCCAAAATACTATAACATGAAATTTTTAACATGTAAAACTCTCTTAGGAGTTAAAATCAGTGGTGAACTAAATTCTAGAAAGCATAAAACAGTAAAAAGAATGTTTTGATCCTCTTTCCCTTTATTTCTTCATATCTGATATCAAATTCCTTTTGTTTACCCACTTTCCTGATATTTCTTGATGTTATTTGTAACTTGTGTTTGTTAAGTCTATTCTTTTTTAGTCACTGAAAAAAGGATTCTTCAGAGCTATCAGTATTATTTTTAAGTGAAATATAGTGCTGATTAACCTTCCATAAAATGGATATTGTAAACTGGCCCAGTTTGACTGCTATCTGGCTAGATTTTTAAGATTAAAATATTTGTAGTAAAAATTCCCAAATATCCCAAATATGATATCATATATAGACATCAGAATAAAGATATACAAATTTAATACTCTAGTGTGCTAAAATAGCTTTTCTTATTTCAATGTTTAATACCCTGCCCCTCCCCCCTCATATCCTCTGCATTACCAAATTCATCCAAGGACCCTCTGCCCAATTATCCTAATCTACTAATCAAAAAGTTATAGTAGTATAGATATGAGGTGATCTCTTAACTCTGGTTACACAGACATTAAAGGTGTCTAAAAGTCCTCAGGCTAAGTTTCTGGACAGAATAATGACTGAAGTGTAATTCAGAGTCCAGCCTTCTCTCATTTAGCCAATTACTCTTTTAGGACTCTCAAATTGTAGATCTTCAAATGGAACAACTGATAAGATATTGAAGAGCACTTTAATAGAGTAATTTCAAGGTTGGGTTCAAATGGTTTAATAAACTTTCTTCACTAAATTAATGCCTGAATAGAGAGAAATAAATAAAGATAATTTTTGAAATTCTTAATGGACTTTAAAAAATAAAGTTTTAATGAGTTACAATCTAATTGGAATCAAACTTGAATATCTTGATGGAAATTGGCATAAATATTAAATTATTTGATATTTTGGCTAGGCGTTGCAGAGGATAGAGCACTGAACCTGCTGTGACAAAGACCAGAGTTCAAATACAATCTCAAAAAATTCCTTGCTATGAAAAATATTTTCCCATGTATAAGACATACTCTTTTCTAAAATTTGGGATCTAAAAACTGGGAACATTAGATAGTGATTGTAGATTATTTTTACTTGCATTTCCTGCTTTTTTTCATGCTGGTTGTCTTTGCTCTCATTGTTTCACATTTGTTACCAGTATATTAAGTTACATTTTGCCATGCTCTGTCCAGAAATGGCTCTGAAAAGATTTTAGTATGTTGCTGAATTCAAGTTCAAAGTGATCCAGTTTTGCAAAAGTGAATGAAAATCGCTCTGCTAAATGTAAATTTGGTACTTCTCCAAGTCCATTGGAATTCCTGTGTCCACAAAGATGGTTCAGCAGGAGGCAAGAAGAATTGCTGATGAGAAAGAAGTGACTGATTTCAAAAGAGGACATGATTGGTGCTTCAGGTTCATGAAACAGAATGGACTAAGCATGTGTCCATGCACCAGACTTGCCCAAGGAGAGCTTGTGGTCAATTGGAGACCAGAGCACAGGCAGGAGAGCAGGCAGAGCCTCTCCTAAGACAGTGATTCATCATCAAACACAGATGAGGACAAGCTAATGGATGAGAGTTTTGACAGTGATGAGGAGTTGTGTGAATTTATGATGAATAAAACTTTGTGTAATACTTTTTTTTTTCAAATTTCAGGCCCCCCAAATTAAGGTCCATTTTATATATGGGGAAATACAGTAATCCTGGACAGTGACTTAACCTTTGTTTATCTCAATCCCTCAACTATAAAATCAGGATGATTACAGTTTTTACCTCATAGGGTTATTGCTAGAATCAATTAAGATAATATTATATAATAATTATATAATATAATAATAATAAGATGCTTAACACAGTGCCTAATGCTTGTTATATGAATGCTTATTGCATCTTATATATATTATATGACAATTACATAATAAAAATAATAATAAGATAATAAAATGCTTAACACAGTGCCTAATACTTGTTATATACTTATTTCCTTTCCTAATGCATGATACTCATTCTTTCCTCTCTCTCTCTCTCCCTCTCTCTCTCTCTCTCTCTCTCTCTCTCTCTCTCTCACTACTTGAAAAAGAAACAAAAACCTTTACATCATGAAGGCGGTTAGTTTTAGGGTTTTTTTGCAAAGCAAATGGGGTAAGTGGCTTGCCCAAGGCCACACAGCTAGGTAATTATTAAGTATCTGAGACCAGATTTGAACCCAGGTACTCCTGACTCCAGGGCCGGTGCTTTATCTACAATGCCACCTAGCTGCCCCAGATACACAATTTTAATTTAAACACTTGACAAGTCCCAAAGGAACAATCAGGTTGACAGATGCTTCATAGTCTGTTCAATTTCTTTCCTCTACATGTTCAGATAAACCACTTTTCAAATAGTTGATAAGAGCTTTTCCAGAGTGTCCAACATTTTCCTGCATCTAGCAACAATATTAAGTCACTGGAAACTCTCATAGAAGCAAATTTTTGAAAATACTAAGGTATGAAACACAGGTTTGTGTTATTTTTTTAAATAGTCCCCCAACAGGACAATTTAGTTTATTTAAGAATTTTGCATGCTCTGCTATTTTCTAAAAAGATTCTCTTATTTGACATATAACACTGTCTACATCAACAAATATTTAAGAGATACAAAAAAATTACTATATTTGTTAATTATTCATTTTTTACTTTCAATTCTAAACTTTCTCCCTCCCTCCCCAGCCCATTGTGAAGAAATAGGATGCCCATTTTGCATAGGAAGTCATCTAAAACAAGTTTCCACATTAGCCATTTATGGGGGGAAAAATAAGTGGGAAAATATTCTTCATTCTGCATTCAGAGTTTATCAGTTGTCTTTTTTGGGAGCAGATAGAATTTTCATCCTGAGTCCTTTGAAATTGTCATGGATCATTGTATTGATCAGAGTAGCTAAATTTTTCAAAATTGATAAAAGCAGTAATACTGATAAACTGAAAGAAAATACCTTGAATTTTTGTATAAAAGATCATTCTCATTCAGTGCTGTGATGCTGAACCAAAAAAGAGCAAATGTAATATTTCCTTTGCTTCTAGCATCTTTGCTTCTAGAATCTTTGATTGTTTGATTAAATTGTCTCTCCACCAATATTTAACACAATAAATTGCATTAATGAATTGTTACTCCTAAAGAAAACCATCATCTGTTGATCAACATTCAAGTGACAGTATTCTCCAAACTTAGCCTTTGATGACATATAGCTAATTGTCTTTTTTTTAAATTTTTTTCAAGGCAATGGGGTTAAGTGACTTGCTGAAGGTCACAAAGCTCGGTAATTATTAAGTGTCTGAGGTCGGGTCTGTATTCAGGTTCTCCTGACTCTAAGGCCAGAACTCTATCCACTGTGATAGCTAATTGTCTTTTATCAAAACTTGCATTTCACTTTCAGAGGCTATGGGAACATATCTCCATGTCATGATATTCACATTTAGGATTTTACTACATGAAGAATTTTACTACAATTTTATAAAAGCATAATATGAATCATAATATGGTTGTCAGATCATTATCAGTATTAAGTTGTGTTTCAAGTATCAGATTTTACAGAAAAGTAACAAGTTAGGATATATTATTCCAAGGGGGATAATGGTGATAAATAGGGGAAAGACATTGGGGTAGTTTGAGAGACTAGTGTTCAGAAATTTTATTGGTTTTCAGTCTTTCTCTCTTATTTCTCCACCATTTATTAGAAAATAATTTCTCCATGGTTACTTAGATTGTACAACTCTGAGGAAGTGCTGTTGCAGTAAAATTGAGAAAAAAATAAAACAAGATATTACAAATAGAAGCATGTATTTTGGATTCCTGCTATTTTTCTATTAGAGAACTCAGAGTCATGAGAGTGACAGTGCTGATTTATGATTTTTTTTTCCTCTTCTGTTGTTTGCTGATCAGTAAGGAGAAATAATAGTTTGCAAGCATTAGTTTCTAAACTTTACATCCAGTCAGTGATCATATAAGTTCATTATGAGTAGAGATTGTTTCATTCATTACATTTAGTATTCCCAATACTTTGCAATGTATT
Source organism: Macrotis lagotis (assembly GCF_037893015.1). Lineage (NCBI taxonomy): Eukaryota > Metazoa > Chordata > Mammalia > Peramelemorphia > Peramelidae > Macrotis > Macrotis lagotis. The sequence goes on along the minus strand of NC_133663.1, from coordinate 173,907,420 downwards.
TGACACATTGTGCATGTTTAAGAAATGTAATGAATATATGGTAATTGGTTGATTGAATATGTAATTAAACACCCTAAAATAATAGAATATTTAAGTCAGAATAGACGTTTTTTTTAGATTTGTCAAGGCATTGGGGTTAAGTGACTTGCCCAAGGTCACATGGCTAGGTAATTATTAAGTGTCTGAGGTCAAATTTGAACCCAAGTACTCCTGACTCCAAGGCCGGTACTCTATCCACTGCACCACCTAGCTACCCCCAGAATAAACTTTAAATGCTATCGCATTCATGTCTTTCAACAAGGAAAAACAGACTAACTTTTCTCTCATGATAATTGAATCTCTGATCAAGCACCTCTATGTCAGTGAACTCAATACCTCTGATGCCAACCCTTTGCATTTTTGAAGATTTTGTTAGTCAGCAAGTTGATATATCAAACTTAAATCTGCTACCTTTAAATGTTAACTCTCACTTCTACTTAACTAAGCAGGAAAAAATAAAATAACTACTCTTCTTTTTCTTTAATTTTAGAAATTTATTTTCAGTTTTACAGTTTTTGCCTCAATCTTGCTTCCCTCCCCTCACCCCCCTCACAGAAGGCAGTTTATTAGCCTTTACGTCATTCCCATAGTATGCATTGATCTAAGTTGAATGTGATGAGAGAGAAATTATACCCTTTAAGAAGAAACATATAGTATGAGATATAACAGAATTATATAAGACAATTTTTAAAAATATTAAAGGTACATAGAAAGTCTTTGGTCTTTGTTCAAACTCCACAATTCTTTCTCACAGATGGCATTCTCCATAACAGATATCCCAAAATTGAGCCTGATTGATGCCCTGTTGGTATGAACAAGTCCATTAAGGTTGATCATCACTCCCATGTTGCTGTTAGGGTGTACAATGTTCTTCTGATTCTTCTCATTTCACTCACGCAAATCCTTCCAGGCTTCCCTGAATTCCCATCCTTCCTGGTTTCTAATAGAACAATAGTGTTCCATCACATACATATACCACAATTTGTTAAGCCATTCCCCAATTGATGGGCTTTCCTAGGAAAAAATATTCAGGGCCAGATGGATTCACAAGTGAATTCTATCAAACATTTAAGGAACAACTCGTTCCAATTCTATATAAACTATTTGGGAAAATAGGTAAAGAAGGAACTCTACCTAACTCTTCCTATGACACCAATATGGTGGTGGTACCTAAACCAGGAAGAGTTAAAAAAGAGAAAGAAAATTATAGACCTATCTCCCTGATGAATATAGATACAATAATCTTTTTTTTTAGGTTTTTGCAAGGCAAATGGGGAAATTGGGTTAAGTGGCTTGCCCAAGGCCACACAGCTAGGTAATTATTAAGTGTCTGAGACCAGATTTGAACCCAGGTACTCCTGACTCCAAGGCCGGTGCTTTATCCACTATGCCACCTAGCCACCCCAGATGCAATAATCTTAAATAAAATTTTAGTAAAACAACTACAATAAGTTATCGCTAGGATAATACATTATGACCATGTAGGATTAATCCCAGGAATGCAGGGTTGGTTGAATATTAGAATAACTTCTATTCTATAGAATCATTCAAATAACTGAAGATTCCAAGCAATCCTCCTGTTCCCCAAGTTTGTTATTATTAGGGCTAAAATAATTAGTTCCTTCAATGAATTTTCATATTGCATAGTTTTGATCCTGTTCATTACTGCAGTAAAACTTTGTGTGCTTTCCAACTCAACAATAACTTTTCTAAAATATGAGACCTAGAATTGGCATAATATTCAAAGTATGCTTTGCCATGTTTAAAATATAGGAGTGCTATGGATTTTTGCCTTTGATACTGGGCTCTTAATTGTGTTATGTTATAATATTTGTATTATTATTTAGTGATCCTTAAAATCTTTTCCATCTTGAATCTTCTATGATGTCATTTATTCTTTCCTATTATCAGAAGATTCCTTCCTTTCCCAAAATTTTAAAAATTGTAAACAAGGACAGAAACAATAAAAAGGGGAGCATTTAAGTTTTAAAATAAACCATTAGGCCTTAAGATTTTAAATATGAAAAACTAGAAATGGAAAATTCAGTTGTAGTTGTCATTCTGCCCTTAATTCACACATTTGTGACTTTAGAAAACATTTTCTCCACTCATCAGAAGAGAGGAAATAGTAAGTCTAAAGCATATAATGAAACCTAGACATCAAATCATCTTTTATTCATGCACCTGCCCAAAGAAATTTACTATAAAATGGGAAACACTGGATATATTTCATTCATCTTTCAATTAATGACTCTGCTGGGAATTTTATGTGCTAGTCTCTGTAGTGAACAATTAAAACAGGTTCTACTTTAGATATATGCTATTGAATAGAACTTTTAGGACATGTAATGGAAAACTATTGACTTCCTATACAAAAATGTGACTTTCAAAAGAGAATGATAGCATACAACTTTGCACTTTAAGCATTCAGATTAGAGTGCTGTGATTTTCTTTTTGTATTATTTTATTTCAACGGAGTTCTCAACTTAAGTTTAAAATTCAACATTTTTAAAATTTAAAGCAATTTTGATATTTTCACTTTAAAAATATTTACGTGAGTGTCATCCTTCATCAGAAGTTTTCTGTTATATTTCAATGAATTAAAATAAGTATGTTTTCATCAGTATGAGTACTTCTCCCATTCGCACAGATTACAAATGTAATGTGGAATGATGAATAAAAAAGTCATTATTTTATGTAATCTAATTTATAACCTGGTGGTTAATTTTCTGATGATAAGATAGTCTGAATATAGTTGAACTTGTTCTCTGAAGATAGACACAGTCTGTTGCTGGATCATATGCAAAAGTTTTCCAGCTTTGAAGTAATTTCCAGATCTTCTATTGCTGGTATAGCTTTCAAAAAATCCAGGGCCAGTACCATGCCATAATATAGAAACAGACCTTATTGGAAACATTCTTACCATTCTTTAAAAATATACCTTAAAATATCTATAGTCTATTATGGGTCATTGAAAATAATATTTTATGCAAAATCAAAATTAAACGGGGCAGTTAATCTCCATAAGTGGTTTGGTATACTGAATAGAATACTAAAATGACAGTGATGAAGATTTCAGTAAGACACACACATAACAATGTGAAACTCTAGACAAGTCATTTAAACCATTCTGAACCTCAGTTTCCTGATCAGAACCAGAATCATAATGATACCGCTTGTACCTATCTAAATTATATAATTCCAAGAATTCACCAATAACAGTCACTTACTTTTCAACCTACAGTCTTATAGTGTTGTCTAGGGCCACTGAGAAGTTAAGTGAATTGCCCAGGGTCCTACAATCAATAAGTTTCAGAAGTAGGGCTTGATCTGAGATCTTCCACTCTCTAATAATACCTCTTTATCTATTCTGCCATACTGCTTCTTACAGAGAGTATTTAATTCTTTTCTTTTCTGTGTTCTTTTTATTGATTTGGAGTGAGTTTCCCAGTTATACTGAAAAGTGCTAATTTTTTTTTAACAATTAACAGTATGAACTAGGATTGTCATTGGCTGACTGATGAGAAAAGTAGACCTTAATTGCATTGAGTTGAATAAATCAAGAGCTCAACCAATTTAGAGGTATGCATCATCAATCTATATTAGAAATTTAGGTGTCCGTTAAAAGCATGGCTGGAAATGAATGTTTTCTCTTGGCTTAAATGGACTTTTGGACAAGTGCTGTTGCTTAAATTTCACAAATTGTAATAAAAATTAATGAGACATAAGGACTTTTTCCCTAATCAAAGTGTGTCAAAGTATTCAAAAGAAATCAGATTTTATATTCACATCACCTCTCACTTCATGGTGTTCTCTCTGTGAGTAAAACTCAAAGCTTATGTATAGCTCCAGCATTATGGAACAGACCACAAAACTTCTGACTTTATAGGCACAGTTAGTGTTGGAAAGGAAAAATAACACGCCATGGCTCCAGTCATTTTAAGTAAGCCACTTAATAATGTTTTAAATGGAATTTTTTTAGATTTTCTCATGTGTAAGCCCATACTGTACACTTTAAGAGCTATGCACAATTTTGTAGAAATCATTTTTAGCTGAACTGACAACTTGTGTACAATTAAAAATTCATTCCATTTGACACCAGGATTGGCTATAAGGACAAATCAAGCCCATAAAATTGGGTCTATAACAACAGCAACAAAAACATGTAGAAACTCTTAGTAGTAGCAGCATTTCTCTGGTGGTAGGAACAGATATAATACAGACTTACTGACATTAATTAACAATATTTTAAGATGAACAACTGTCTAATTCTCTGAGAGAATAATCACAACTTGCTTCTCATGAGGGGACTCCTATATTACCTCATACTTCTACGTTCAGTCCTAATAAAAGATGTCATTCTGATGACCTGGTCTAACATTTCATACCATGTAAAATGAAAGGGCCTATTCCTTTCATAAGGTTGCAGTATTTCCACCAATTAACGTTTGATAAGAAAACATAAATTTTCAGATCTGAAATAAAATCAATCACTAAGATTTAGAAAATGATAAATATAGAAAAAAGGATAAAATACAAAAATACTGTAGCAATTCATTATGATTACTTCATATTTTATTGGTCTCCTTGGAGATGACTTGGACAGTCATCCACTTGCCTAGTACATGTTGTGACCACTTATAGTGATATGTGTAAGGAGAATAAAATAGGAATCTTAACTTTCCTAATTTTTAATTCTGAATCTTTTCTTTTTTATCAGTTGCACAAGTATTTAGTTAATTTTATTTTTTCTTTTGATTCATAAATTGTTTAACTAGATTTTGAGATTTTCTTTTTAGTTCAAAGAAGTCTTAACATACTTCTTAAACTTCTGAGAAAATTTTTGGAAGAGATTTTCATCTTTTCTTTTCCCTGAGGAACCCACCAATTTGCAACATATTTTGTGTAGAATCTAAAAGTAGAACATTAAAGTATCTTGATATTCCATGGGAATTACTATGATACTTATCAAAATGAAAACATTGTCAACACCTGATCACCCACTCATTCAAAAAGGTGTGGGAATCCAGAAGAATGTAACTGAAGTATACATCTTTAATCTTTCTACATTACATATTTGATTCTATGGCTTCTGCATCTCATTGTTTCTGTAGAACCATTCACATTATATATCCCTTAACAGTGCTCATGGTTGCAAATTTCCCCCCATAATATGTATTGAGAAAAGCATAATATGAACTCATTGTATCCATGACCTTGTCATTTTAATTCAAAGCAGATGAAAAGATTTAAAATTTGATACCTTAGCCAGGCTATGCTCAGAAGGAAACCCTGGTCAAATTTGTAAACCAGGAGGCAAGGAAACCACCCTCCAGAGTCTCTGGTCCCATTCTTAGGGGAGACAGGAGTCTGATGGATTTATAGTCAGAAGACCCTGTCTCTATTAGCTGAGGGACCTTGGACAAATCAGTTCCCCTCCTGGGCCTCAAGATTGGAAGGGAGTCCTTTCTAGCTCCAAGCCTGATGGTCTTTTTCTTCAGGCCAAAGTGAGGTGGGTGAGGGAGGGAACTGGCAGCGATGGAAAGGCTGAAGAGAAACTTCACCAAAACACATTCTCTCAGCAGGGACCCTCAGCCTCCCTCTTCTTCTATCCCTTGATGATTTAATAAACTTTGATCATGCCCCCTCTCTCCAAACTGAAGAGGCCTATTTTTCTTCCTTCTTTAGGTTTATCTTTGCCTGGGAGCAGAGAAATAAGATGAGGGGGTGGGGTAGGGACACAGCAGCTCCCTGGAAAAATCCTACAGTACAGGGTGGAAGTGGAAGTTGGGGAGCCGTGAGAAGAGATGATCCTGGGTCCAAATACTCCTGCTATTTTCCAAGTCTCTTGGCCTCTCTTTGCCTCAGTTTCCCCAGTTAACAAACTACAGACTTGGTCGAGAAGATCTCTGAGGACCCTTGCATTGTGTATATGCATTTCACATCAGCCAAATTTTATGGGAGAAGAAAAGAGGATTTAAATTATCTGGAAATGAGCTCGGAGGTCAACTACTTTTATAGCCGAGGAAACCGAGACCCAGAGAGATGGATAATAATCATAATAACTATCATTTATAGAGTGCTTTAAGGTTTGCAAAATAGTCGATAAATATCATCTCATTTTATTACCTGGGAGACAAGCATTATTATTATTCCCATTTTAGAGATGAAGAAATGGTATCAAAATTTAGGTGACTAATTAAGGGTTATATAGATTCTGATCGAGGATTCAAACTCAGATCTTCCTTTCTAACTATTATGCTCAGGGTCACACAATCCCAGGAAGGATTTGAACCCAAATCCTCTAGGACCAGTGTCTTTTTCACTCCATTATTTTGCCTTCAGTTTAATCAAAAAGGAGACCACCTCCTTCCAAATTCCCTCCTACTCACTTCAGAACCATGGTAGCCTGTCTGAGCCCTAGCAATTTTATGGTGAAGGAACAAGAGAACCAGAAGTCAGGAGATTTAGGTTTGAACATCAGCTTGGATATTAGCTACCTGTGTGACCTTGGAAAGTCCTATAACTGGAGCCTCAGTTTCCCCTTCTGCAAGATGAGGACAATATAGGTGGCTTTTAAAAATGCTTTCCATCTCTCATTAACCATGAACTCCAAAATGTCCCATCTTCTCTGTTGAATAAATAAGGCACATAAACCACAGAGTTCTCATGTTAAACATTCCCCATGCTCTACTACTAACTGTAAATGTGATCACAGACAAGCATCCCTCTTGGCTTTAATTTCCTTATCTCCAGAGAAGGAGATACTGGAGAAATGGGAATACTAAAGTGCCTGCTCTTTGATGAAACTCCTTGAAGTGAAGTCAGAGTAAGAACTGAGCTCCCCAAAGCCCAGAAGATAATTCTAGCTGACTCCCCATTAGTGTGGAAAGGACCTGACTGAGGGAGGGCAGTTGGGCTTGTTCAACCTGGAGAAGGGAAGACTGAGAGATGATTGAACAATGCCTCATGTCGGGGAAGGGCAAAAAGACAGGTTTCTGTTGTCTCAACTTCGAGACCACAAAAAATTTCATAAGGATGAATATAAGGATCAATGAAGTTTGTTGAAAAGCGTTCCTCCAGGTAGACCTTTGTCTGGCTGAGTTTTCTTTCTTTTCTTAAAAAATAGATTTTCTTTTAAATTTTTATTGCTATCTTACATTTTTACAACACCCTTTCCCAGTATATCCCTTCACTCCTCCCTCTTACTCTTTTGCAATAGAGAATAAAAAAGAGAAGGAAAAAGTTCTGAAACTGCTTCAAAAGCATCCATTGGGTCTGACATGGTATGCTTTGTCATTCTCTTTCATTGCTGGTGCTCAGACTAGATGTTCATTAAGATGACTGTAGTTTAGTGGAATGATGCTGAATGTGGAGATAGAGGAGGCAGGTGATGATTGTGGCTCTGGCATAATCTGGGTGACTTTGGGCAAATCCACTCCACTCTCTGGGGCCTCAGTTTCCTCATTTCACACAAAAGAGGACAGAATGACTTCCAAGGGCATTTGGCCTGTTAGATCCAGCCCTTTATTCCAGTCTGTTGAGATTGTTTGGGATGCTGATTCTTCTCTTATGGTAGGAATCAACACTTCAGTAGTTCTTGCAATGTATGAGTGAGTGTGTGTGTGTGTGTGTGTGTGTGTGTGTGTGTGTGTGAGAGAGAGAGAGAGAGAGAGAGGAGAGAGAGAGAGAGAGAGGGAGAGGGAGAGAGAGAGAGAGAGAGAGAGAGAATAGATATCTAAAGATAGGTTTATTTTATAGCAAAGAAAAGGTATGGAGGTAGGGCAAGTGACTTTGTTCTGAACCCAGTTACCTATATGAAACAAAGGCATTAGTCTACCTAGGTAGTATTTTTATTGTATGTTTATGGATGCAAATCCCCATTACATATATGATCTCATTTGATCCTTATGCCCTTGTGAGGCAAGTAATACCAAAATGCCTTACCAGGCTTCCATAGTCTCCCATAGTATCAGAGGCAAGATTTGAACCTTAGCTTCCAGTCTACTTTATCCAATGCAATATGCTGCCTCTGTAATTCTTTTGGCAGATTGGAACAACTGAGTTCAAAGCAAAATTAGCAAGAATACTTAGGAGGACCAGGTAAGCTCCATCCTGATGTAGCTTGGTCTTGTTCTCATTCTCTACCCTGGACAGCACCTCCCCTCCTTCCCCCTCTTCCTTCTCACCTTTCTCCAGCAGCAGCTTCTGTGACCTTGGGTCTCAGTCTTCCTTCATCAGAGTGATGTCCAGGACCCTCCTCTCTCCTCCCCACCCCATCTCCCAATAAATTAATCTTACAACATTGATTCAAGGGCACATCTCATGTTTCTTGCTCCAGTTGCAGCTGCGTGGGCTGCCCACTGTGCTGTTTGATCTTCCAGTGGCCTCATTTGGATTTTAGTCAACTGGTTTTGAGCTGTAGATCTCTCCATTCCTGCTCCCCCCTCCCCAAATCATCCGAGTAGGATGACATCTGGAGAAAGGCAGGCCTTTGTCAGCAAAGCTGAAGCACCAAAGGGGCTTTCATCTAATGTGATGAAGGTTCTTTTCTGATCAACATAGACTTTGGACCAGAGAAAGAGGAGGTACCTGGTGCTAGGAGAGCCTTTGGGGAATCGACTTGGCCTTCTTTAGCCAGCTCCCTCTCCCTTTCCAGAAGGACATCACAGCAACTGCCACTGGGGGGATGTCTCTCCACTGAAGTCTTAAGTGAGATGAGACAAAAAGAAAGGCTATAGGATCACCTTAGAAGTTCTGCTGGGGGTAGGTGTGGAGAAGGTGGGAAGATCCTCAAGGTGGGAATATGTTAGAAGATGGTATCAGAGGGAGCTATTTGCATTTTTTTAAAGATTTTACTTATTTTGAGTTTTACAGTTTCCCCCTAATCTCACTTCCCTCCCCCCACCCCCCACAGAAGGCAGTCTGTCAGTCTTTACATTGTTTCCATGGTATACATTGATCTAAGTTGAATGTAATGAGAGAGATCATATCCTTAAGGAAGAAAAATAAAGTATAAGAGATAGCAAAATTACATAAAAAGATAACAGTTTTTATTCTAAGTTAAAGGTAATAGTCTTTGGTCTTTGTTTAAACTCCACAATTCTTAGACTAGGCAGCTATTTTCTAACAGAGATGAACATAAAATTTAGATTCCTTAGAACTGTGCACAGAGTCCCTTACAATCAAGAAAATAGACCCTTACTTTTTTAACCAAACAAAAGGGAAAAAAATTCAATCATGATGAATAAAATGGCCAGGGCAGAAAGCCACGGTAGTGTGGTGGCAAGAGTCTCTGGTCTGAGGGTTCAAATCCTGTCTTGGCCACGGATGTGGCTTTGTGACCTTGAGAAAGTCACACGACCCCCTGTAGCCTCTTTGTCTTCATTTGCCAAATAAAGGAGTTTGGAATGGATTCAAATTCAAATTCTAGTTCAACCAAGATTTATTAAATGTGTTTACTTATGTTCAAACATGTATTTTGTTCCTGTTAGAACACAGGTTGTCAGAGCTGGGAGGCCAAATCGGTTCCCCTTTCAGCTCTGAAATTCTGAATTTCAGAGCTGGAAGAGGAACCAGTTCAAACCACAAAGAGAAAACAAAAGCCTTTAACAGCATATTAGCTCTGATAGGTCATCCTCAAATTGAACTGTAAATTCTATGTTCTAAGGCCTTCCCAGTTAAGGCATTTTGTGTTCCAAGCTTCCTTCTTGCTCTGACATTCTGTGTTCTGAGGACCCTCCCAGCTCCGACATCCTGTGTTCTAAGGACCTTCCCAGCTCTGACATGCTGTGTTCTAAGGTCCTTCTCAGCTCTGCTATTTTGTATTCATATGAATGAATACCTTGGAGATGAATCTCCTCTATAAAAGCTCATTAGAATATTTTTGCATATTATCCTGGGGTTTGAAAAGCAGCTTAGCATAATGAACAGAGAGCCATCTTCAGAGCCAGGATGACCAGAGTTCAAGTCCCAGCTTGGACACTTAGCTGGTAGCTGTGTGCCTGTGGGCAGGTCATTTAACCCCTTCATGCCCCCAAATAATTCTTGATGACCATAAGTTGAAGGGCAGAGAGAGCTCTGAGCTGACAGTGGGCATTTCCCCACTGGTCATTCTCTATATCAACCAAATTACAGGACCAAAAAGATCAGGAAGTTTAAAAATTCTGTCTCAGAGTGAGGGGAATGGGCCAAATGACCTGTCAAAATCTCTCCTTGTTCCTCTGACCCAGTCGCTCCATCAGGTCATCAATTATCTCATTTCCAATAACTTGATTTGGGCTGATGAAAACCAGCCCTTCTGCTACTTTCCCCTTTCCCCTCCTCCATCTACCCCGCCCTCTTCTCTCCTCTCTGCCTCTTCATTTCCACCTACCCCACCCCAGCAGCCTGCAATTACAACTCAATAGGAACTAAGCGATGAGTTAAACATGGGCACCAGATACTGATTTATATAATGATAATAGCTGACATTTATGAAGCACTGGGCTAAGCTGTTAACATACATTATCTCATTTGTTCTCACAACAACCACAGGATGCAGGGACTATTATTATCTTCACTTTAAGTCGAGGAAACTGAGGTAAGCAATGGTTTAATGATTTGCCCAGGGTAGCTAGTAAATATGTCTGAGATTGGATTTGAACTTGGGTCTTTCCCATTCCAGGTTCTGTGCCATCTAGCTGCCCTAGTCCCAGGGAATGGTGCCTTTTCTTCATGCTGAAGCATTCAAAGAAGATTATTGGGATGCCACTCATTTATCCTTTCCCTTTGAAGATCCTGCTGCGTTAGTTGATGACTAAAGACCCATACTGAGAAGTGGAGGCCAGAAGAAGCCCAGGGGGCCAGATGCTTCATCAAATGCTGTCTGAGCATTGTAGAACTGGGTGTCTCCCCTTTTGCTGTGTGTTTTTCTCTCTGTCTCTGTCTCCCTCCATATTTCAGTCTCTCCTCTTTGTTCCCCCTATCCCCACCTATGTATTTCTGTCTATCTGGCACTCTCTCCCTCTCTCCCCCTTTTTCTTTGTCTCTATTTCTCCTCTCTTTTCCCTTGTGTTTCTGTTTGCTCTCCTATATCTCCCTTTGTATTTCCCTCGACACCCTGCCCCTCTTCTCCTCTCCTCTTCTCACATCAAACTGCCCCTTGCTTCATTCTTTTTTTTTTTTTAGTTTTTTTGCAAGGCAATGGGGTTAAGTGGCTTGCCCAAAGCCATACAGCTAGGTAATTAATTATTAAGTGTCTGAGACCAAATTTGAACTCAGGTACTCCTGACTCCAGGGCCGGTACTCTGGTACTCTATACATTGCACCACCTAGGTGCCCCATTGTCCTTCATTCTTAAAGAAGACCATGACATCAGGGGAGGTGATACCATGCCAAGCACATGAAATAGATTTGAGTGAGAGAGGCTATGCTAAGTCACCAGCCTCACTTTCTCCTCCAGAGTCATTTGGGTCCAGTGTTCAGATATGAATCAGGGTTAAGTGACTTATCCAGGGTCACACAGGTAGCAGGTATCAAGTGTCTGAGGCTGAATTTGAATTCCTGTCCTCCTAATACAAGGCCAGTGTTCCAACCACTGAGCCACCTAGCCTCCTACATAATATACATACTCATATGTATGAATATATATAGCGCCATCTATGTATTCAGAGATGCACCAAAGCAAATATTCTCAGACTCACACCAGGATAAAAGGGAGTTTCATTTAACATAGAATACCTAGTAAACAGCCCCTATTTGGATCCATTTTTTCCATCTCCTTTGCGGCAAGCCCCAAAGCTAGAAAGTCCCCAGAGGAAAATTCTTGTGCTGTTCTCTCCCCTAATAAAGCATTCTCCTGCCAGAGTGGTGTGCCCATGAAGGAGGAAGGTAATGTAGCCAAGGGAGCAGCAGACAAGACCAGGTTCCTGAGAAACTGGAAACCTTGAGAAAAGGCTCTGTGTGCCCTTTAAGGGAAGGGGGAAGTATAAGGATAGCAAAGGGTCTGAATGTCTGCCCCTTCCCTGCAATGGGCCCATTTGGCTCAGGGGACTACCCACCTGCCAGCAATCACCATAAAAGTACATGGAGGTGGGGGGGGGGGGAAGTGTAATACAGAGAAATAGCAAGGCACTGCTCCGATCCTGAGAAGCCTAAAGTCAAAGAGGAAAAAATAAACATTCTCAGTCAAAAATAATTGGTTCTCTGGGTGACCATGCACAACTCACTTTACTTTTCTGAGTAGAAGTTGCTCTGCTATAAGTTGAGGGAGTTGAATGAGATTCTTTCTGAGGTTCATTTCAAATTCTAAGGTCCCTTCCAGTTTTAATATTCTATGTTCCAAGTACCCTCACTGCCTTGACATTCTCTATTCTTAGCCATTTCTATATTCTAAGGGCTATCCCAGCTCTGACATTGTGTGTTCTAAGGACCCCCCCCCAACTCTGACATCCTGTGTCCTAAGGACCCTCCCAACTCTGACATCCTGTGTTCTAAGGACCCCCCAACTCTGACATCCTGTTCTAAGGACCCCCCAACTCTGACATCCTGTGTCCTAAGGACCCCCCAACTCTGACATCCTGTGTCCTAAGGACCCCCCCAACTCTGACATCCTGTGTCCTAAGGACCCTCCCGACTCTGACAACCTGTGTTCTAAGGACCCCCCAACTCTGACATCCTGTGTTCTAAGGACCCCCCAACTCTGACATCCTGTGTTCTAAGGACCTCCCCAACTCTGACATCCTGTGTTCTAAGGCCCCCCAACTCTGACATCCTGTGTTCTAAGGACCCCCAACTCTGACATCCTGTGTTCTAAGGACCCCCCAACTCTGACATCCTGTGTTCCAAGGACCCCCCCCCAACTCCAGCTCTGACATTCTGAGTTCCTCTTGGCTCTGATATTC